>NW_027354934.1:0-3266 GCF_012295235.1 Primulina huaijiensis
ATTTTCTAAAAATAGAAACTTTATCAAAATCGTCCCCGGTTCTCTTGTCTTTGCCGTGCATCGCGTATTCTACTATAGAAAGTTCACATTGATAACATTTGATTAAATAATCATTAAACCATGCAAATACTTAAACATGATTCTAGACCACTCATTTAAATAAATTCAAATAAATTTTCATTTATGCATGTGGTTAGTATGTTCGGGTTTTCGGACGTTACAACATCACATATGCTTGTCTCAAGCTCAAACTACATTTATCTTTATTTTATGTGGCTGATTCGATTAGGAACATGTTTAGAATATCCGGTACACTTCTTAGTACATTTCATGATCTTACGTTGAAAGGCAGACATCATGGTACCTATTATATATTCAAATATTTTATCTATGCAGCTTGCATGAGAACCGATAAAGTAAATGTCATAATTGGATAAAATCGTAAAAAAATTATTAAAATAATGACCTTTTTTAGATTAGAGTCAATCAAATACAAGCCACAAGTTGGCTCATTGGACACCTATTATAACAATCCAGGTTAGAAAATGACATTATTGTCAGTATGGTGTTTTTTTGTATCATTTTCGGAAAACCAAAAAAATTTTGGTTAGCATCTAGTTAAATATAAACAGAAATATAATAGGGGATTAAGATATAAGAAGAAATAAAAAAACTTGTAGTTCTGGTAATATTATTACTAGGTAGAGTAGATCATTATAGATGAATTAATACTAATATTCGTAAACTAAGGTGTTTTATACGCCGACATGAAGCGTCGAGATATGGAACTCATACGTATATATAATATTACATTACCGTATTTTTTTTTTTTAAAGACTGCATAACCATATTTCTGTAGTATTAAATTATATATTATAACTACACTTCTTGATTAAAATTCGACTCCTTTTTGATGTCATCTTCCCAAAATTATGCATTATTGAAATGGATTATGACGTCATCGATGACACATTGACACACAAACACATGGTCAACCACACGTATGGAAACCATGGGAACGTCAACATTCGAGTAGTCAAAGTCAACCATGGCGTGCGGTGACCATCCTTGCCTTTGACTTAATAACAATATTAATGAAATTTAAATTTAATGTTCGCGCATTCACGACGGCTTATCTTATGCCTGTTCATGCCAGTCTCGTCTTTGGCTCGATAATATTAGTGAACGATGCACTCGTGTTATTTGTATAAAACAACATCATGGATATACACACACACACGATGCACTCATGTTATATGTGTAAAACAACATGATTAAAGAGCACGAAAGATCGGAAATTACCTGTTGATGTGTTAGATGGAACATAAAAATACAAAAAAATTTGACATTAGCAAATTACCTTTAATTTTGTTGTATTACAACTCAATGGATTAGCTAAGAGGATGAATAGAACCTTGGTAGAAAGAGTTAGAAGAATGCTCTCACATGCTAAGGTGAATAAGGAATTTGGGGTGAGGTCGTGGTTGATGCCACATATATATTAAATCGTTCACCTTGTATTCCTCTTAATTATGATGTCCCAAAGCAAGTGTGGCAGGCAAAAAAGTTTCCTATAATCATTTTATGATATTTGAGTGTGTGGCTTATGTTCATATACCGAAAGATTAAAGACAAAAATTTGATGCCAAAACAATATTAGATAATTTATCATTAAAACTAAAATAAAGTTGTTCAACAACAAAAAATTTAGACGTTTCTTCTCTAAATTTAGCTTTGGAAAATTTAAAAAGTTGAGGATCTTTACCCGATTGAAAAGAGAATGTCGGAATTTGAGTTTGAGAACAATCAATACCAATTTCCTCCGGATATTTTTCTCGATGTGCTGCGTTAAAGTTCCATAACAACCTACTTGTTGAAATTTGTAATTTTTTGAACAATATTTTCATTTGGCTTGCAAATCATCAGAGGGAAGCATCACCTTTCCGAAATGTTTTCTGAAGACATAGGCTATCGAGCAAGGCACCGCTCGAGTTTGACTTTTAGGCGCCGTCAGATTGATCATACTTTATTGACTTGATGATGATGTGTTTGTTGAGACTCTTGTTCTCGTTTTTTATGTTCCTCATCGAAAACATCAAGATCATAGCCATCAACATTGAATGAAGGGAAATCGCGATGATCGAACTCGGGTGGCATGATAATTTTTTCTATCATTTGCCATTCGTACGACTTGATCTGGACCCTGCCATTTGTTTGAATATAAAATTGAAGAAATTGTGAAAATAAATCAAAAATTGACAATAAACCAATAATCGAGACTTGATACTTTGAGAATCAAGAAATAATTGAGAATTAGAGATTGATAAAAAATTGTGTGAAAAATGAAGGGGGTGAGGGTATTTATAGGAGAAAATCACATAAAAAAAATAATAATAAAATTTTCAACAGTCGACCCGTCGGTTCGAGTCTGGGTCAAATCGCAGTTGATTTCAAAGGCCATAATAATAATAAATGTTAAACAATCGACTCATCGAGTAAACAAAGAATCACTGATCACCAACAAACACTTGATCGGTTGATCGTGGTCATCGATTTATAATAAATAAAAAGTAAAAATGTTCGACCCTGCTCCGATGACGATTTGGCGGGTCGATGGGTTTCTTACACGTAAATCATAACAGGGCTGCTTAAGGGTAGGATGGGTCAAACCTGTTGACACGATTAACCAGTCCGTTGACCACGGGCCGGTTCCGGTCCGGGTCAAACCCGAGCCTTGGCCAAGTCTATCTCCAAATGGCCAAAAAAAGAAATTTTTCATTGGTCATTTATCCTTCAAATCCGCACAATAATTTGTTTAAATTACCAGTATGGACAATAAATACAATGATGATATTGACATGTCTCTAGGGTATCCTAGTTGGTTGAGTAGGTGAACGTTCATGTCACATAGAGTTTGATTAGTGCGATTTACTTTATTAGCGTGGTTTTCAGGTTATTGCACTAACTCGTGATTTACCTAGTTCGCACCAAAAGGTTGCGACGATAGGTTCTCACATCATAAAAAAATTATAATATTACTATATTATTACTATAATCATTTTTCTATAGCTCGTTAAACATTCAGATTTATAGAAAATACTAACTACCTTGATTGAAATTTTTACTCGTCAATTCCAAATCTTTTCAGGTTGATTGAAATTTTTACATGTGACTCGACGATGATGGTTTTTTTTAAAAAGTCTAAGAGTGGAAATAGCAAATTGTATTATAAAAATGTTATTTGTTCAAAAAAAAAAAATCTTCTA
>NW_027354935.1:0-3270 GCF_012295235.1 Primulina huaijiensis
AAAAAAAAAAAAAAAAAAAAAAAAAAAAAAAAAAAAAAAAAGTTTACATGCCATATTAGCAGAATAATCCAATCAAATTACTCATGACTTTTGAAAGTATTCATAAATATAGAATCCTTATACTGATACAAGAATCAATTAACGTCCAAAAAATTATGGAAACTTAAAATCTTATTTTTAGGGTATGACTCTAAGTTTTAGATGAATATGTCAGAAATAGAGGTGAAAGTTTAGATAAAATATTAGGCTTCGGGTACATTAATTTCACAAGCAGATGAGATAATAGCTACAGCTCCATAGGATTTCATAAAGTCTAAATATATCAAAAGGCTTGTGAAAATATATATGACAGGAAACACGGTCTTCTTAAATTATATAATTCAAAATTGTTAATATTGTATGAAGTAATAAGCAAGCGCAATGGATAGGCTAAATACGAGCATCTCCAGAAGACATCTAATGATAACCTTATAAGTTATAGTGTTTTACCAATTAATTTTACCCTAATTCTATATGCACAACATACCACATGAAATATTCTTGATAATAAAAATGATTTTCTTGGATGGATAAGTCTGACAAAATTCAAATAGGATATAAACCACTATTATACATCTAGAATAAAGAGAATGTCAAATATGAAATCTCTCAAACTTACCACAAGTATAAGCTCCAAGATGATTAGATGAAGAAAGAGACAAAACATGAAACATAGATGAACAAGAAAGCATGCAAGAAACAAGAAAAGCAAACACTTGCAGCCAGTGAAGTTGTTGAACACCTAGGCATGGTGCCATGGGAAAAAATAATTACTTTACTCAGTTGATATGGTGATGAATTTGGTCTATAATCAGATGAGCAACTAGCTGTAACATCGAATGCATTGGGCAGTAGTTTTTTATGAGAAAAGCTTCCAAGAATGCCATCTTCCTCATCCAATTTGCTGCTAACATCAGATACATCCCCATTTGCCTTATCACGATAACAAGTCACACCTTGCTCTTTCCTTGCATGATTGCTCAAGCTGACAGTGTTATCCCCATGATTGGGTGATGATAAAGACTCATTTTCAGCCTTTTTAGGTGATTTTGAAGCGGTTACATCATCATGTGCAGTGACAGAAAGTAAATTTTTCTTACTTTCCGCCAAAAGTGCATCCAATCCTGGTGATAGTTTCTCATAGTCATATCGGTTAAGGTTTTCTACTACTAGGCTCATTTCATTGGAATTGTGACTACCGCTTAATTTTGATATTGGTGAAGAAGATTTGGGCCTTAGCTTTTTTAGTGAAGAGAATACCATGGAACTTTCTACATTTGCATTCACAGGTGTTTTATCCTCAAAATGCAGTTGACCTACTGTCGGGGTTTTTAATTCTCCTCCTGAATCTGATCTAGCAAGGCTACGGTAATGCATGGAAAAAGCAGTTGAATCCATTGTAACATCATGAGTATCATCTGAAGCTGCAGAATCAGACAACCGCCCAGGCCTTATAAAACTGGCGGATACGGGTCCAAAGAAATTATCTTCTGCTATAATAAAAGTACAAAACATAAGTTAATTACTTATTCAGAAGTGGTGACTGGTGAACAATAATGAAAACTGGACAGGAATAAGGAAAGTAAAGAGTATATGATGTCTTTAGAGATATTACTAGACAGGAACAAGGAAAGTAAAGCCTAAAAAATATCCTCATTCTTTTGCCAAATTGGTTTGTTTCCGGAGATTACTCATCATGGTCAATATATGCCGAGAAGTATGTAATTATGTGCTTCACTTTGACAACTTGCTCGTTTTCCCAACAAAACCTTGATGCCTTGATGCACGTTTGGCATTTCAACATCTAAAAGGTTTACTGATTCAAATATCGAAAAATAACTGTAATATCTGTACACGCCTAGTAAAATCAAGAGGATATAAGTCAAAATATCAGTGTAAGTGTGTAACATGTTTTCTACCAACGAAGCAGCATAGACTAAAGCCAAGTAAATAATGAGCAAGAAATCCTTCATATGACCTTTACAAATTGTTCTACTTGCACATCATCGTTATTCAGACAGTAACTGCCAAGATCGGAGTGCAAAAGCAATCAGAATTCGAACACGCCGAGTTTCGAATACGCTTTTTTGATGCAGAAGTATGTACAACAACTAAAAAAACCCACCCAACTTATAACTTAAACTGAAGTCTTCCAAGGGTACAAGAGTTACTAGTGCACCGAAATTTGGAATAGTAAAAGTTATGGTTCAGCTGAACAAAACATACTTTCTGAATTCCAATGCAATTATAAGAGTTGGAAAGTAAGTTTAAACAGACTCTTATCTTAAAACTGTCTGTTTTCTACTGTAATGGTAATTTTTTTGTCTGAATGTAACCATTAGAAATCAGGAAATGCCCATTAATAAATGCCTCCTGTCCTATGTGCAGTTCACTGAATCATCTAATGTACGTGCAAATAGCCTAGTTGTTTATATGAATTTCATATCCTCGTCAACATGGAAGTATCAGTACTGATTATACAATGTCAAAAACCATAAATAGCCACCACAATCAAGGTCATGTTGAAACTTGCCGTCATTGGACGAAGCAGAACCAATGGTGCTCCCTCCAGGGGAAGGTGACCCCAACGGTCGCAAAAATGATCTTGGCATTTCCATTTCTTCAACATCAATATACTCGCCATCAATTTCCTTAGATTGTTCCAATTCCAGTCCAAAATAGAGTTCATTGGACGAAACGCTGTCCATTTTTGCAGCTTTAGCCAGAGGGGTTTCGTTATCTTCTTCATCTCGATCGAAGAAATGAACAGAAGTCATCTCTGCAAAACTGACTCTCCGTGCCCTCTTCCTCTGCAGAGCCATTGTGGTGGTGCTGCCTCCGGAATTATCCGTCGTGGTGAAGTGGCGGTAACCCTCAGCTGTAGCTTCTTCCTTGGAATCCATCCACTGTGATCGACTCGTTTGGTTTCTATTTTGGAGCTAGGGTTTTATCCACATTTTAAAAATCGAAGCGGTTGGAGGGAAAACGAAAGTTTGATTGCAATTTAAATTCCCGATTAGCCCCTCCAGAATTCATTAATCGATGAAAATCCCTCTCGAAATTTCTATTTCAATCTAAATATAATATACATTAAAATAGTTCTCTTTTTAAAATTTAATAGACGAATTAATCTTTATTTTTTAGGGGAAGTTGCTGAAAAATCCCTCAATCAAAATATTTCTTTGAGTTCACTCTTTACCCACAAAATTGTGGTACTATGTCATACAAAAT
>NW_027354936.1:0-3273 GCF_012295235.1 Primulina huaijiensis
TACAATATTTACAAATGAGTTTCAAGATCGAAATACGATTCATTTATATTAAAGTATAATCAAGGTATTTATCTATGTCGATTGTTATATATACAGATAAAGTAAAACGAAATCATGAAATGTAAATTATATTAAAATAAAGACTGTTAATTAAAACTGAGTTCATAAATTTCTTAGCCAACTATTGACTTACATGACATCTACTCTAACATTTCTATCTCCAATTTAATCTTTAGAGTTTGAATCCAAACTCACATCGTTCTGTTTAAATTTAAGATACATGTTTTATTAAATAATTTTACACGTACCATTAAAAATAATGAAATTCACACATATAAAGCCGAAACAAAATAATTTGAGCGCAAATTTCATATTAATATTCGATTACTTGAATCATCTAAATTTGTATTTGAAAGTCTCGATTTATTTTCACCTTCATTCATATCATATAAGTGTATTTGTATTATAGACTCATAATTTTAATGAGAATCGTTAATTATATTATTGGAAAAAATTTATTTATCAAAAACTTATATATAAAGTATAAACTCAGTTTGGTTTTATATAAAAGTTTATATATAAACTCATTTATTTTGGTCATAGAATTATTTCTCATCATTCCCATGAATTTGGACATGTTTTTAGAGTGGAAGAGTTTGACTTTATATGCCTTCTCACAGCCCTTTTCGGGTGTTAAATGTTGAAACTTGATATTCATGCCTTGGATTCAAGAGTCAATTGGGAAAATGAGAAGTGGGTTCGGTGAGTTGTATTGTTCTACTCCACGCCGTCAAATATAACTAAAAATTGATATGATAGCCCGCCCAGCCAAATAGGCGAGTTGGTTTAACAAATCTACATAAAACCAAACAAGGCTACTTATTTTTTTACGTCTTAGCCACTTAAATATGTTATAGGATACAAAACTTATAAGATCCCTCTACCAGACTTGCATAATATCTTGGAAGAAGACAAGTTGAGAATTGGCATTTTTAGAAAAATAACAATACGTTCGTATTTTATTTTAAAACTTAGTTTTAAATATAGGCCATAACCTCTTCAATTGGGCTTTAGGTTGGGCCTCGAACTTTGTTGTTTCGGGTGGGCTTGCTCCTCCTTCATTTCTGCAGTTTTAGCTGGGCTTCGTTCCATTTTTCAGAATTGGTAGCACAATTTTGATGTTGCAACTTCTGATCATATTCATACTATATAATTTCGAGTAATATGAATTGTGCTGTATATATTTATATTGTTTTGCTTATTAATGCTCCTTAATTTATTTTTGCTACACATGATAACTTTTCTTCTTCTTTTAATTTACAAATAGGAGGGGAAGACTCAGCCGAAGAGAACAAATGAAATCCATGGTGCCATTAGGGATGGCAAAATCTCTACAAATCCATATCCATCCCAAATCTCATCTCATTCTTGCCCCGAAAATATCTCGATATGTCGTTTTCCCAACTTTAATTGTCAGGATTTTTTCTCATCCCGAACAATGTCAGAAGAAGGATATCTGGCACATAATATATTCTCGATGAGATTCCCGCCCCTATCCGATTATATTAATAATAAATTTTAAAAAAAATATTATAATATCATTAACACATTGGGTTGGAAGATTAAAATTTTAAATAGAATATTATTGGGCCGAAGCTCATACAGAAATAGGCTAACACTAATTCAAATAAACTTAAACAAAATAGAAGAGAGATGATTTAAACAAAATAGAAGAGAGTTTATAATCTTTTCTCTCATTCAGCTTCAACATAGAAGAGTAAAGTGAACACATTGTTGTGTGGTGGTTTAAATACTAATTGATGCTAAATAGAGCTTGAGAAGGTTGTGTGGTGGTTTCATGAGAGAATGATTCGGTATGCTAATTTTTGTTTTGGATTTGTTTGTATTAATCAAGAAGTTGTTTAAGTTTATTTGTGATGTATTAGGAAGATGATTTAATTTTTAATAGTTACGTATATTTTTTTATGTGCTCGTGTTCATCAGAACTTTAAAATTGAGATTCAATGGATTAAAAAAATATTTATCAGGATATCTTTTTTCTATGGGACTTGATCTCGAATGTTCGGAATCTCGAACATCCGGCTCCCAACACTTTCCGGGTACGATATCGGGAGAAAACCAGACTCAATTTTTATGGATCCGGAGATTGAATAAGAGTTTAGGTGCCTCTTGGTCTAATGCCCACGTGCAACTGGTCTGATTTTGCAAATAGGAAGGAGGGGAAACCAGCGTGACAATCATTCCTTATCATTCTATTTTTTTTCCTTCAAAGTATGAAAAGCAGTGAGAACCCACAGAAATTCATTATGTAAGGTATTATTGTCAAGTTTTACAATCATGACATCTCTCCATCAAATTGAGACACACCCCACCCCACGTCCCGCCGCTTGGTGTAATCATGTGTCCTATATTCTTTATGACCCCATAAATTAATAGATGCAATAATTTCAAGTAGAAAGTCCCTTTGTCTTGTAGTTATGAAGTGTATAATCATGAATTCTTTATGATTTGCAAGATATGAATGGTGACTTGCGGAAGTCAAAAGTGCACACATTTTGGATGATTTGTTTATCTTTGTCTTCGGAATATTACAATTGTGGTGCGGATAATATTGTTTACAAAAGGGGACTTCAAGAAAACTTTGTGGCTAGTGACTTCCACATCCTCTTTAATCTCCAATCTGCTTTCTAATGCACTGTATCTGATCATGAGAAACCTACTTAGGTCCCAGTTTCAAGGCAGCAATCGCATGTTGTAGTGTTGTTCTTGGTAAGATCAAGTAGCACTATATTTTGCCTTTTCCATTGATATTAAATATGTTTACACTTTCAAGGAACCTTAAAATACAGTATCAACAGTAGCCATTCATGATATAGACCTTGGCATTTTGCTTGTTCAATTAAAAATGGAACAATGGAGCCACAAATCCTTGTTTTGAGAAGGCAAAATCAATCAAAGTTATAGAAACAAACCATGCATTGTATTAAAAGATGAATAATTACAAACCTAAGAACATGAACATCTCACATGCTATTTTAAACAATAAAAGAAACTTGGATTCCATTGGGAAGACTTGTTCCCATGAATCCATCGTTTGAACAATATTCCCCCTCGCCTCCTAAACACAGCCTAACTCTAATATTTCCCCTCTCCCAAGTATCAACCATGTGTAAACTTCTTTGAAAAACATTGTTTAACCATTGTTCGAACAAGTTGTTAAGATAAAAACCAGACCCTTGAAAAACTTCTTCC
>NW_027354937.1:0-3283 GCF_012295235.1 Primulina huaijiensis
TCTTAATCCACTTTTGATCATGAAAGACCAGATTAAAGCTTGTAAGCTGACTGAAATTGAGAAGGAATACCTTGGTAAATTAGTTTTGTTTAAAGGTGATCCTTCAAGATTAAATAACTCAATGACTGGCCCGCCACCAGAACCTGAGCTTCGACGTGCTGAACTGGATGCACTTGCCCGGAGGTATGAGCTGCTGTGCTGTCTCTCTATTCGATTTCTTTAAGGAGAAATGAACTGTGCTGCCTACTGATTTTTATGGCTGTCCTGATTTTCAATGGCTTCTTTTTGTTTGTTTTGTCATCAAGACTTCAAGGGATCACGAAATCAATATCAAGATATCCTACTTGTAGGCGTCGATATGACAGTAGTTTGAGAAACATCCTAGAACAGCTTGGTAAGAAGAATGGAGATAGCAGAAAATCAATGCCAAGAACAAAGAGCAAGCTAAGCAAGTTTGTTAGCGGGAAGTCTTTCAAAAGCAAGACAAACAACCCGAGTATCGATCAAGAGGCTCAAACAACCTCTGAAAGAGATCTTGAAATCATATGAATAGTTGGCTGTATCAGCTGTAATACGTTGTATCAGTTTCTATTTATTTAACCGTACTTTCTGATCTAGGTAGATTATTCCTTCTTTCTGTATCATTTTATAAACTCTTTTTTGCATAGACATTCAAATTTTTCAGTGATGATGACGGCTGATGCTTTATTGGGATTCACATCTATTTCTGTCTTTCAAGTATTTGCATTACATCCGAGATGGAACAAATAAGGAGGATCTTCTGGTTGATGCCATTTTGGAGGGTACACCTACATTTGGATAAACGAGATGTACCATTAAAATTTACTCATTCCCGAATCACAAAAGTGATAACATGATGGGGCAACAAGTATCTTGGGGTCCCCAAAAATACAAAGAATTCTCAAATGATGGGGAGAGATTCAAACTAGTGAAATGTACCTGAAACTGCACATCAACCCCACTATTCTTGTATTCCACATGGAGGCATCTTGAGAACTCGACTGATCAATAAATCTGAAAGATACAATCTCATTAAATGAATCTCAACAAAACAACTTGCAAACAAGGATGTGAGACCCTGCTTGAAAGTACAACTATCATAAAATCTAAACCATAGGAATCTCTTTACAAAGAATTCAAATACGGTCATCAGCAGTTTAAACCAGACAGATCAACACCAAGAATCGTTAAAATCCCAGAACATCTATTTCAGATTAACTAGTTATGTGACTTTTCAGCCACTGAAGTTGAATCACAAGGCAATAAACTTCAACATATTTCCATCATCAAAGCACGAACACATGAAATGTCTTCTCCGTTGAATAACAAGAGGCCCGCAAGATCCAACCCACAAAAATAATATAGCAAGAAGAATGAAAATAACAAAAATTTGACAGAAAAGATGACGCTTTAGTGGAAGCATAAACAGAATGCAGAGGGTCTGAAGGAGTCAGATCCAACATTAAAAAAATTGCTCCTTTTTTCCTCTTCAGCATCCCAGGCGGCAAAAGAGACCGAGTAACCATCGTAGTTCCCTCGACATTAACCATAACCAAATCATGCGATAACATTTCATCCACTTCATGGAAGAAAAACCTCGAGTAAGGACTAGACTCCGCAACGTTGTAAATCAAAACTCCGACATCTAACCCCTCGACGGCCTCATTGATTCTCCCAATGCCGTTGTTTAAGTCTCCGGTGAAATCCACCACAACAATCATGATGCATATATGGATTTGATAGCATCCGACACCTCTTTGAGCTTATCCAGGTTTCATCCGGCGAGAACCAAGTGGAGCGCTTCCTGTGCCAGCTGAAAAGTGGAGACTTTTCCCACGCCATCGGTGGTCCGCTGATCACAGCCCACGAGCACATTTCTGCATGTTCTTGCCGGTTTGATTCATATACGATATATATGAAATATAATTTGCATGTTATTTAGTTGGTAATCATAAAACATATTTTGTGATAATTAGTGTTTTAAATATATCATTTGTTGATTTTAGGATAATTACTAAACTTTAAAATTTACTATGTTGATGAGACATATAATAAAAATATATATTTTTTAAATGAACGTAAAAATATTTTTTTGTAAAAATATATCGGTGCTGTACTTTTTATCCATCAACAAAGATGCATAGATTGGTGCTTATAGTTTAGAGAAAATTGCATTTTTGTTATATATTTACTTTTTTACCAATTTGGTTTTGTATGTAGTAAATTTCAGTCTTAGTATCGTATTTTTTAATTTTTGATCATTTTAGTTATTTTTCATTGATGTTGTTAATGTGATACTCTACGTTAACACTATGTCGGAAAAAAAAAACAAAAATATTAGAATAAGATTGAAATTTGACAATTAACACCATGTGAGACGGTCTCACAGATTTTTATTCATAAGACGACTCAACTCTACCCATATTTACAATAAAATAATAATATTTTTGGTATAAAAAATAATATTCTTTTATGGATGACTCAAATAAATTATATGTCTCACAACTGATAAGACCATCTCACATGAGTTTTTCTGATATTATATCGTTTCAATGGGATATTTGAAACCATACCAACATCCTTGTTTGTTTAAATCCATATTTTTTTCTTTAGTGCCAAAATAATGGAGATAAATTAATTCAAGTTGGTGGAGACTGATTGGATGAGATGAGTAATTTCCCAAACAACAATTGGCTTAAAATATGTTGCCAAATTTTGTAAAAAAAAGAATTATTAAGAGCAATATAACTCGCTCGTGAAAATTATACTGATAATACATTTGGGAAAAATATGGTATCAAGACTGAATATAATATAATAGATAATATGATTTACATCTCGATAAAATGAAATTATTGCATTTGCTTTGCATTCCCCCATTAACCTCTTTGTGCCCTCTACATTCTTCATCCCATTGCTCCAACATCCATCAAGACTAATTAGAAAAGCAGCACAGCCATTTCCTCTGCATCCATGCAACCATTTTCATTAGCAACAAAAGTTCGGACATTTATGTTATACTATAATGAAACACGAGCGATTCATACAAATATCAATTATATAATAAAAATTAAAAATTTAATTTTATAAAATAAAAACAATTTGAATCATCTTGTTATTTATATGAGTATAATGTCTTATCATATTAGATGAACAAATTAATTAAGAACTTCTATAACTTGCTTTCAAAATTGTTTCTCAAATTAAAATTCAAACTTTTGATTTTATGTTATATAATAAATGATAATGAACATAATATATAG
>NW_027354938.1:0-3307 GCF_012295235.1 Primulina huaijiensis
TATCAAACAAAATCATCATATGTAATTTCAATAATAATTATAATAAATTTTAAACATGACGAATATAATTTGATATATGCTCTCAAATACTTCCACTCAGTCAACTCCCCGTTCCAAATCAAATGTATCAACTATGTAGGACAACCCTAGCTAGTTCATTAATTTTAATTTTTTTCAGCGGGCTTTAACTTGATTTTTTGACGTCCCTGGACGGGCCCATCCATTTCACACTTGTTGGGCCAACGTTTATAAAAATAAAATAAACCGGTCCTCGGGCCCTCGTTCTTTCTCTCTCGGTTGGCACTGGAAGTCGAGGAAAAGTTAGAACCAGGATGGAGAAGCTTAGATGCCAAAGGATCGGATGCGAAGCACTGTTCAGCGAAGACGAAAATCAGGAAGATTCATGTACTTACCACGATTCCGTAAGTACTTTTAATTCGTGTGTGTTTGATTTTTTTTTGGATCTCTTCTATTTTTCGGTTAATTTACGGATTGAGGTGATTTGATCGCTTACAAGATGAATTAGCTATTCGGTGAAAGTTTAACCGAGTATTTTTTAGATTTGCGGCGGGGACTATAGAGTTGGCAAATGATTGTATGATTAATATCCTGCAGAAATCGTAGTTGAATTTTGTCAGGGTTTAAGCCTCCTGTTTATTTACCTTATGATGTACATTTTCTTTCTTGGATGATGTTTCGGTTTGTTCTCCAACGTGTAGTCTTTTTTCTTGATTTATTTTGAGCTTGAATTAATTGATTCGATGCTTTTAAGAAAGTATTTTCTGCCTGAACAGCTATATCGACGGTCCATTGTTTTTGTTATTTGGGTTTTTTTCGACTGTAGAAAGTGATAATGATTGACAAAGATGCAGAGAAAGTACGCTGGTGTGAATAATCACGTAGCCGATTCTGAGAAAAACATAGAATAACAAACGAGAATGTCTGCAGAAAGGATTGTTTAATTAACTGGTCATGTTGTCATACATTCTTGGCATCGCGTGTCTAACTTGTAATTGATTTGGAAGCTTAAATGGACCTGCGGCTTATGCAATGTACTTATTACCTTGCATTTCTTAAAAGTCACTAATTTAATTTCGCCTGATGTATGTCATGCTTCAACTGGGATTCCGTCTCTTAAACCAGTGTGTAAATGACGCTTTCTCTAACTTTCTCCTTTGACGAGTTTACAAAATTGCTTTTTTTCTGATTTGTAAAATTAATCACAGAAGTGTCTTTAACAGCCAATATTTCATGATGGGATGAAAGAGTGGAGCTGTTGTAAGCAAAAGAGTCACGATTTTAGTCTATTTCTAGCGCTTCCTGGGTAGGTAACTTTTCCCTCTTGTTATGCATGCATTTTAAAAGTTCAAAATCTTACTGTCCAATATCTCTGTGTCCGCTTTCCTCAATGTGTATCTGTCTTTTTCTTTTAACCGATGACTTCTTCACTCACTAAATTTTTTTTCAAGATGTTTATGGGAGCTGAGCTTTATGTTTTTATTCCATAGTAATGAATTTAATTACTAATTTTCTGGAAGTTATCTCTATAAGATATAGAAAGTATTCATATTTACTGAAAGGATGCTGATTTTTTTTGAAAATTCCAATCGTGAATGGCGCTTAGGTTCAACCTTCTGTTTGTTCCCTTCATTAAAGATGGGGGGGGTCTACTCATTTTCATTCTTCTTTGTGTTGATAGAATCTGCCAGCTTGCTAGTGATCTATCTATGGTATTTTGTTAGAAACTGATTGCTGTTGATGTGTAAAGTTGCAAGACAGGAAAGCACACAACTGAGAAACTGGTGTTGCCGAAGAAAGCACCAGCTCCAAAGCAACCGGTTTATGAAACAAGTTCCGCATTCAGTTCATCATCAAAAGATTCTTGCCCACGGTGCCGCCAAGGATTTTTCTGTTCCGACCATGGTAGGCCTGTTATGTAGTGATTTGACTTCTTTTAAAATTGAAGGCTGATTATTTGCGGATAAAAATTGCACGTTTCACTTAAATAATTAGCTCAGAGCCAACAAAAAACGACTTTTATATACATAGATTTGTTAACTTGTAATATAATCAAGTAGCTTGAGTTCAGATAAGGTTATGCTACTGGTATTTTAAGATTGATCTTGCTTTTCATCCTCGTCAGGTTCACAAGCTGGAGCATTGAACTCAAAAGTATCCAATTCTGTGCTAGATGCTCCTACTGAAATTAATCGAACATTACAGGATGCCCAACCCCCAAAACCAAAGAAAATTGTCGACATAAACCAACCCCAGACCTGTAAAAACAAAGGATGTGGTGAAACTTTTAAAGAGAAGGATAATCACGATGAAGCCTGCAGTTACCATCCTGGACCAGCAGTTTTCCATGACCGAATAAGAGGGGTAAGAATACAAGTTGCCTACGTTTTCTCATAATTAAATTTGTTTGATGAAACTTCTCATTAGCCTTCATCATCGTTTATAGATAGGCTGTATTACAAAATAAGTTGGGATGGGTAACATCAATATAGATTCTATTATTTATGGTGCTCCGTTTGAAGCTAGAATCTCGTCTTATCATTAAGTCAACAATTTGTTTAATCTCCTCTTACTTAACCATTCACCCACCTCAACTGGCAAACCACAATTCTGGATAACTTGTCTTCTGAATAAGTTATCCATTGAAATGCGCAACACACTTGTGATATCTTCTTTCCTTTTGATTTGCAGTGGAAATGCTGTGATATTCACGTTAAAGAATTCGATGAATTTATGAACATACAACCATGTGCCAAAGGATGGCACAATGCTGATCCAGAGTCGTAAAGATGGCGCAAATGTCCTCTATTTGAACGGTTCAGCAATATGGAACGTTTGCTGCAGTTTATCGCCATTTATCGTCTATGGTTGGCATATTCGGTCAAGTGTTGAAAATGGAGAAGATATTGTTTTACCAGTGGCACTAATCCATTTCAATCTTGTTCGACCTTTAGCACATTTACCCATGCAGCCAGGGGTTGATGCAACTGCAAGTATGAGTGAAAGCTGTGCTTCTATTTAAAGATTTAAAATAAATATCTTCAATCATAAAAAGTAAAAATGATTAACCAAGTTATAATTAATAAATTTAATCAATTTATTTAATTTGAATAAATAATACACACACACACAAACACTCGGTAATTACAAACACACCCTCAGACTAATGTATATAAATTCTGTAATTATAAACATTTCTTAATTAATTTTGATAATCTTTTTATACCACTTCCAAAAATACGTACATCAATTTAATGATGTATTAATAATATTCAATAAATTTTCGTAT
>NW_027354939.1:0-3309 GCF_012295235.1 Primulina huaijiensis
CAAATATCAATTTAGACCCTCCATAATTTGTCAAATTTCACTTTAGTCCATCGATATTGATAAAAAAAATTGTACATACACATCGCGTGTGGAGAGCAACTAGTATATATTAAAGATTGAGGATGGTTTGTTGTAATTAAATGTGTGAGAGGGAAATGACAAATACCACAATAGGAATATTTTTTCGCACACACACCAGACAAAATTTGTGTAAGCATACCCCACGAATCGAAGCTTATGGTCCTAATGAAGATTGCAAGAAAACATATGTACCCACTTCCCAAATATTTCATAAATAAATGTTGCATATTAGTAGGGATCGGACATCGTCAGAAAATTTCAAAATTGGATGACTATTGATATAAATTTAGACATCATATTGTAAATTGACTCATTGTCTCGTAAATTTTAATCCAAATTAATAAACGACAGCATTTTCACATATTTTATGTGTTAGCAATGAATTTTTTTATGTTACAATTAAGCGTTATTCTCTTTATAATATATTGAAATTTTAGTTTTTTTATCATCAATATATGATGTCAACTTTCATTAAAATATAAAAGACTCGTATGTTCTGATTATGATAAGATATGATGAGAATTACAACAGACGAAACATAGAATAACTTGTTAATGAGATGCGTTTTTAATCATTAAAATTATTTTATTGTAATAATATTTAGTAAGTTGATAGGATTAATGGCAGTGAAATGTAAAAATCGAGGAAAAAATGTAAAAATCGAGAAAAAGATAGAAAATTGGAAACATCTTGAAATTTCATGTAAGATTAATGATTTCGAAATAAAATAACTTTTTAATCAATTATAATTTTTCTATAAATAAAAAAAATTCAATTTCAGCCTCCAAATAAATTTTTTTCAGGCTTTTAGTTGTGCACGGTTTAAGAAAAATTCAAGACTCTTCGATTTTTTTCCCCATGGTGGTGAAGGTTAGGAAGTTAGGATGCTATAGTGTACATACCATGTATACTCGCAATGGTTTACACGGGCTTTTTGTAGCCCAAACTCGAATTCTGTTAGACAAGGCAATGGCTTTACACTCTAAACCCAAGGCCTGAGATTAAAAACCGGGCTTGATTTAACACCAATATGCACAACCAAAAGCTCGCAAACCGAGTCGAGTCGAGCCGAGTCGAGTCCCATGTATTTGATTCTGACAGGGAAATTTTGATCAAAAATAATTTTGTAATATCCGGCAATTAAATATTATGTTTTCCCCATTGTAATGCTGTCGAATGGCCTATCATCTTTTCTTGCCTCTTGAAGCTTTCAGCCCAATGTCTCACTTAGAAGATCGGGTTTTCTGTTCTATTCTCTCTTAGGAGATATCGAATTAACCCGTAACACATCCCAAACCGATAAAGGTGTTCTATGACAAAACCAACATTAATGTTTCCAGTTTTTTTATTCATCTTGCTGATTTTCTTTGTTTCGTGCCTAATGTCTCACGTCCGACATTCTTATCTTTTGAGCTAACTTTCGTTGTTGAATTAGGTATAAGCCTCAATCTTAAGATGATATCAAAATCAAGACTCATCGTTATGTGTTGGACTGCTACAGATATCGACTAGTCAGTCAACGAAATTTCCAAAAAATGTATATATACATAATACACATTGTACATATTGGTCTTTTTGACAAGCTGAAGTCAATAACAAGATCAAACAGTTACAATGAGATCTTGATCCGTACATACATTAACATATATGAACTTGAACAAATATTCTTCATTGAGTTGGATTTTTTATTTGAGTTAACTCCGAATGTCAATCTTTAACGCATAATCTCTTATGTGATTAATTTGTTTTGAGTTCTTAATAATAAATTTAATCTCAACAAAATAGATTTATATTATGATCAAATATTACGTATTATGTCTTATTCGTAATGGGATGGTCAATTATTCCGTTAATGGGCATATGCAAGCTTTCAAAGGTACAATTTGACGCATATTCTTTGCCAACTGAATATTTTACCAAAAAGTTTGGCTTCCCTTGTTAACCCACTTCTTATACATTTATTTTATATAAAATTTACGAACTAGTTAATTAATAAATGTATACATATAACAAATACTTTTCTTCCCAAAAAATAAATTATTTTAAATATTATTGTGTCTGCATAATGGATTTTATTTAAATAGCTAAGAAATAAGTTGAACATGATATTATTTGAAACGCAAAAACCAGTAAAATCAGTACATATTTGGTGTCAAGACTCAAGTGTATATGCATGACTTTCATATAGCACAAATGATTGTAAGTGTTATTTAATCACCTGAATATGTTTTAAATTCCCATATTATTTCTAATTCAACTCAATTCGATCGCAATATCGATTAATGTATGCATAATAACACTCGAGATGGTTCGTTTTTTTTAATAAAAAAAATTGTGATCAAAATTATTTTGTTAACTATTCTTGAAATTTACCCTATAGAGGATCGCAAATTCCGTATGTGACAATTTGATAAAATTTTGATATGTTTTAGACATTAGAATTAATAATCATAAATATATCTCATTTGATATTTGGAATATATAAATGCATGTTGCTCGCACTTAAATTGTTTTTTAAAATGAAATAATAACTGGTATTAAAAGAATTATTAAAGAAAACGAACAATAACTGAAGAAGTTAGAAATCTAGCTCTTAATGGGGAAACATTTATTTCCGAATATTTATTCAAATAGCTGCCTTAATTCAGAATATTCCTATAATTTAAATTTTATTATATTGGTGAATATTTTCTGAGTAAATATATTTTTAAATTCCTAGTTAAATCAAATAAAATATTAAATAAAAGAAAAAGAGAATTCGAGGCCGCTGGGCACCATAACCGGAGTCTTTCCTCTTTCTCGTCTCTTTCTCTCTCCATGAATTTTCTCTCTCTTCATTTCTTCTGCTCATCGGATTGAGCTTCAGAGATCGCGTGACACGATCCATTTCCACGATCCTAAATTAAATAGAGCTCTCGAATTTTGAGACGATTCCCAGTGTCGTGCATTTTTTTTCCGAGTGTTATAATAATATTTTGATATACGCTTCTGTGAATTATTGGAAGCTTCTCCTGATAGGTGAGGATATCTCGGAGTATAAATCTGATCAGGAAGATCACGTGGTGGGTTTTTCTGGGTCTTCGATTTTGTGAAATGGGTGGTTGAAAGTTTCAGAGAAAAGTAAAAGGAGAGAAAAAGATTTCTTTTTTTGGGTATATTTAATATTTAATTAATACTTCTTTCGATATTTGTGTCGGAAGCAGAGATGGGAGGAAGGGGTTAGCGTTA
>NW_027354940.1:0-3310 GCF_012295235.1 Primulina huaijiensis
GCCCCAGCAGATAAAAGGGTCGCTACCATTTTCTCCCTGAAAAAAATGATAAATTAATACATAAAGAATATGACGAATCAACCAAACAAATTAGTCACATACAAATTCCAACTATGTTGATACCCCCTCCTGTTGATCCCAATTGTTAAATGACGTTGAACAATTTCCTTACCACTCTAAGCTTGTATTTAGAAGTCTTAAACCATGAAAATTCACTTGAACCAAATCATAGGGATCCAACCCATCAAGTTACCAACACCGTGAAGCATAAACTACAACAAAACCTCAGGAGAGGATTAACATAGAGAAAAGGAAATATTCACAAATAGAGGAAACATTTCCGGACTACCTTCCATAATATGCAGCCCAATGTAGAGATGTCCAACCAAATTTGTCCCTATAATCCAATGATAAGCTAGAGCATGAAAACGAGTAAACTGCCCATGTGTAAGTAACCTAGAATGGCACACAAATGAATTACACCTTGACCATGCTTGTCACGTTCAGAAATTTTGCACCCTGCTACCATTTTTTCCAGCAACCACTCTTGCAGTCTGTTGCACAGAGCCAACTCAAACAAGCTATCTTTTGCCTGGGCAAAAGAAATTTTGGCACCTTCAACTATTTTGGTCAAAGACATCCAGCCATTGGAGACGTGTGAGGTTTTTTGAGCAAAAGCTTTGGCTTCCTTCAAGGCATTTTGTGACGGTTTAGCAGAAAACACACCAAGGTCATTTGATGATGAAAACAACAAATGAGCTAGCCTTAACTGAAATTTAAATTCTTCCCAATTAGCCCTGTCGTCAGAAAAAATCTCACGCTTGGGCACTAGGGGAGCTCGGAATTCAAAATTCAAAACTTGGCTGATGGGATTGTGGCCATCAAAGGTTAGATAAAGACTTACTACCCCAGGACTTTGAGGTGACATCATACATTGAATTACCCCATCTTGTATAACTCTCGCAGCCATAATAGAATCTCCACATGCAAGAAAGAGATCAGAATTTGTGCAGGATACTTGTCCATCTGTCAAACACCCAACAACTAAAATCTGCAAAACAATCATCAAGTCAACAAACCATCATTTGTTACAATAATCTACCACAAAACTTCGATGTAAAAGAAAGTCGATGACAATTACCAAAATTTTAGCAAAACATGGGTTTAAGAAATCCGAAGAAAACCATGTGTTAACTGTGCATGCAACAAGCAAAAAAGAAATTTTTTTTTGCTTACAATCCAAAAGAAAAGAGGAATGTAAACTTGTTCAGTGAATCTGACAATTTCAGTCCAGCAAGCTACTCAAGTTAAAAAAACAATTACAGTAATTGATATAGTTCATTCCATATTTTGTTTGAAACATATTCTCCATTCAGCAGCTTAGCCATTATTCTTGTCAAAGAAACTGAGTTTCATTTTTTGCTACTTCACCATTCATATGTGACTTGTCTTACTTCATCTAAAAACTTAGACGTAAACCTGTGCGTAAATATTCAATGAAAAACAAAGGCAAACATTATGTAAGAACAGTAAAAAGGAAATGACCTTCGTTTCTTCAGTTGACACGGCCCATGCAGGTGAGACCTCTGTTATGTCGAATATATTCCTGAATGAAGAAGTTTGTTGATTATCGGCCGCCCGAGATGTGAAAGGCTGGTTCACAGTCAATCTAGAATATTCCAGAGTTTGATCATCAGCAGATCCTGGAGAATCAGCAATGATATTGGTCATCCACCTTCCGAAACTATCCTGCACTTGCAAACCATCTTGTCCCGGCTCATCCAAACCAACACCTTCACCTAATGGCCCTAGTCCCTTAGTCTGTAAACTTACGATCTTTTCACGCCCAACATTCTGGTAAGGTTCACTGCTTGGAAAAGCGTAATTAATAGAGTTCCTCCAGGAAACTTGATCAAAAAAACTATTGGCAGAACTTTCTGGGGACAGTTTGTTGGTTGATATGGCATCACTCTGTTCACAGAAATGCGTATTGATGATTTACCAACAAAAGAAGGTGAATGATTATGTTAGATACCAAATTATGCAGAGGAAATAAACAAGAAGCAAATATCATGGGAGAAGATTTGAGGGCTGAATTATTGATTGATGCATTTAGAGACTAACCTCAGGAAATTAGTTCCTGATTTCAGGAGTAATAACATCTAGTGAAGTTATAAGAGAAAGGCATGCACAGAGTGGTGGTTCCTCTTTTTTTTTTTTTTGTCATAGCCCGTTATTTATTGTGGTTCACCATCCCTTTTGTAGCTCGAATCACTAAAATAAATTTATGTCTGGAATTGCATTTACCAAATCCTAATTTCTCTCAATTCTGATTCTGTTTTTCTTATATTTGGGAGTGGATCATATCAGCATCAGAATGTCTTGATTTGTTTGAACAAGATTCATTAAAAAACGTTATAAAAGGGACAAAAGGAGTAAATGTAATAGCGAAGAATGAACTAGCAAAGATACATCTACTTCTTGAAACTAAATAACAGAATATCAATTTGGCGATAAAAGAGTGGCCAAATAAGCAACTATAGAACCAACATAAGAATAGCAAATAACAAAACATTGGGGAATGCCAATATCAAAGCCAACACAGACTACACTCTTATATTTGCCAAAGAAAATTTTTAAATATTGTGCACACCAAGTCAAACATAGTGCATTAACATTGAAATAGCAATCGACCAAACAAGAGAAACCTCTACAGTACCATTTAAACATTTTAAGACAAAAATTTATTTCTATGGGAGTACTTGGCCTATCCTCACTTTCATTCTGATTAGTTAAAACCTCCTGTCAATGAAAATGAGGACCTATTCTTTTCTTACAGAATTAAATGGAGAAGTACACATATCTTTTTCATTCTTTTAAGGTATTCAAACAAACAAGGATTTCAATCTGTCACTGCGGACATGGAATTAAAAAGACAATTGTGATGGACTTGTTATTGGTGGGCCTGGATTCAAATAACCCAAGAGCGTTAGAAAGTCTAGAAAGAGGCAATAAATAAAGAGAGTTAATATTCATTCAGTTATTTTGTTTTGTGTTGAGTATTGTTACTAGCTTAAGCCAGGACTAGCATAGTGCTAGGTTTTGAGTACAGAGTTCATCTATGGGATACTTTCAAGTGTATTTGCAAATTATTTTACATTTTATAAATTTGTGGTTGTAACAATGGGTCAAACCTGTCAAACCTGCCAGATGTTAGAGTAGGTGGCTTGCGAACCAACTTGTGGCTCTGGTTTTTTGACTCTTAAGTAAAAACAATCTTTATTTTAATAATATTTTACGGTTTTATCTA
>NW_027354941.1:0-3321 GCF_012295235.1 Primulina huaijiensis
TAGGGCTCAAGGAGGGAGAGAGCATTTTGAATAATTCTCTCTCTAAACACATGCGAAATAAAAGTGAGTCTACTAACAGATAGTAAATTGCAATTCAATTCAGGCACCAAAAGGACAGCTTAAGTGTAAAATCCTTTGAGATTATCACTGCACCAGTTCTAATTACTTTGGAGAATGATCCTTCTGCGATACTGATTGTTTTATTCTCATGGCAAGGGCTGAAATTAATGAGAATATCTCTATCTCCAGTCATGTGATCTGAAGCTCCCGAGTCTACAATCCAAGAATTCAGCTTATTCCTCTTGACACTTAGGGCATTCAAGAAATTACTTTTTTGTGCTAATGACCCAGTCCCAATATTTTGAGTAGAATTGGCTGTCTGAGATTGATTGATCATCTGCTTCAAAATCTCAAGCTGCTCTTTGATTAAACTCGGTGGATGCTGAATTCTCTTCCTTTACTGCAGTATTGCCACGGTTTTGTGGGCGTGGAGGTTTCCAATTCGCTGGCTTCCTATGAATTTTCCAGAAATTTTCAATTGTGTGGTTTGGCTTCTCGCAACGTTCACGATACTGGCGTTCCTTCTTTTTGCATTTGTCTTGACTGTAATTTTTAGTGACACGAGCAGCCAGGGCAGAATTTTCAGGCTTCGAATTAATGGCAGGATTCCCAAGCATCACTTTCTTTCTACTTTCCTCTCTGCGGACCTCTGAAAATGCTTCTTGCAGGCTCATTTGTTGTTTCATTCCTTGAATCCTTCCACAAACGTCATCAAGATTTTTTTTTGAGCCCAAATAGAAATTTGTAGACTTGCTTCTTCTCAACAATCTGCTGATATGTTTTGCTATCATCAGGACATTTCCATGAGTGCTTTTCATATATGTCAACCTGCTGCCAATAGCGAGCGAGAGTATTAAAATATTGGGTCAATAACCTTGCCATAGATCATGAAGGACACTCTCTACTTCAAATAATGCTGAGGTATTTTCTTTATTTGAGTAGGTTTCCTTCACTGCATCCCAGATTTCTTTTGCTGTACTCCTGTACCATAGAGAAGAAAGTTTTCTCCTGTTTTGTTGGTCATGAAATTAATTAATCATGACATAACCATGCTGTTTTCTGCTTTCCAGATCTTGAACTTCGGGTCATCCGCCTTTGGACGAGCCGTTGGCCCAGATAAGTAGTCTTCTTTGCCTTTTCCACATACAAGCATCATTACTGATCGAGACCAATGGATATAGTTATTTCCATTAAGTTTCTGGCCAGTAATGAGAATTTGAACGCTGTCTTGAGTTCCACTCGAGTTGGAGACAGTGGAGTCTTGAGGAGAGGTGACATTGGAGTTTGATGAAGAACTTGACATTCCGAATTTCACCATAGGAACAATCGGTACGCAGATTGTATAACCTCTCTGATACCATGAAGAAGTGAATGAAATTCTTTATTCTTCTTTATTCGAAGGCAATTTGTACAACTCTAATTTAAAGACAAATATTACAACAAATAAGGAATGATAACCTATCAAATCTCCTAGAAACAGAAATAACCTAATATACATATATAAGAAATCAACTTCCCATATACTCAAGATTTGATGGGAGACTAATTTGTTAATGAAATTTTCTCAATATCCTACAGGACCTACACAACCCAATCAGGGGCAAAGCCAAGATCTTGTTTCAGTGTAGCCAACAATATACTATAATTAATAAAGCAAAAAAAGGGCATTGGTTAATCCACAACCATAAATAATGTATCATAAGGTTCGAACACAAGCTACATATGGCCAGAATCACCCATCAGTTGATGGGAAATGCCATAAAATTACGAAGAACTCGTAAAGAACCCAAAATTAAAATAAAATTTGATAAAAAAATATAAACTCTATAGTCGAAAATATACACGAATTCGTTCCCGAAAGCAAAAAAGACACAATTTAAAAACAATCGAATTATCGTAAAAACATTGAAAGAAAAAGCGAACTTAAATTTTTTTGAATGTATGGATTTTGTAGAAAATATGGAAGATGAAACTGTAAGTAATTTGAATTGGAATGCATGTTGATCAAAGCATATGAAGTTCGTGACTTATGAGGAGAAAACACTATACAAAAGGTTACAGACTCACTATCTAAGCAGTAATAGCAGGTAAAAATTTAAAGATTTGAGTCTAAAATTTGGGTCAATAAATTATTATGGAAATTTTTTTTGTTGTTTTTCAACTTTTTTGGGTTTAAAGTGGGGAACTAGACATGTAATATTAGCAGATAAAAATTCAAAATTGCGAGTCTAAAAATTATAATGTATATATATGTGTGTGTGTGTGTGTGTGTGTGTTTGGGCCTGAGCTAGCTCCGCTCATTAACCAAATCAGCATCTCTGTTAATTGTGATATTTCCGGTGTAGTTTTTTCTGAAGAGTAGTCTTTGTCCTGGGGTCTTTTTTAGATATCCCAACCAATATTTGGAACCTTTCCTTGTGTACTCTTGATCACCATTCGCTTCTCCAAGGTTATGATTGGGATCAGTTAGAGTAGAAGCAAGTTTACGTGCTAATTAATTGGTTTCCTTCAAGAGGTCAACCACATACTTCTCTTGGGAGATGAAGATACCTGCCAAGATCGAGCTACTTCTATCACATGGATGTATTTCAACCTCCCTAAATCCTTAATCTCATATTCCTTTACCAAGCAGTTTTTCTAACCTCCTTTTATTTCTCATCGTTTCCAGTAACGATTATGTTATCAACATATACCGGAAAGTCAGCAACTTCCCTTGAATCCGTGTGTTTGATAAATTGATAACCTTGACTCTATTTATATCAGATATTTGATCATTGCCTTTCCACAACCAGCCAAAGCAATATCTCCGAGTTTGCTTGAATTCTTATAATGCCTCGTTTTCAGTATGCAAACCTTGTTTCCTTTGATCTCTTCTCCAAATCCTAGTGTAATCTCCATGTATGTCTCTTCCTATAAGTCATCATGAAGGAAAAACATTCTTCACATCAAACTCGGATGTAAATCCAAGTTGAAAAAGTTTAAAACATTCTTCACATGAAGGAAAAACATTCTTCACATCAATCTTTGGAACATCCGTTTTAAAAGACATCTCGTTAACCTTGCTGGAAGCCTCTTCTTCTTCTTATTTGTCAGCTTCATTAGTATCGTCACAGAATATACACGAACATCGCCGGAAATTCTGTCAGAGCCTTCGATTTCTTGTGCTGTACCTTCGACAGGATTTTGCTGTTTTAGGAACAATGTACGCATCAAACTGACGGAACTTGGTCTCTGGGCTGGCAGCAAGGGATGAGGTGATAA
>NW_027354942.1:0-3325 GCF_012295235.1 Primulina huaijiensis
GAGAGAGAGAGAGAGAGAGAGAGAGTGGCCCAGTAGATCGAACTCTTCAATCTTTAGCTGAGTTTGATGAGGATCTGAACTTCTTCAATGGAGTTACCAGACCACTCACTTTGTTTTTTATTTGTTTCATTTGACAATTATTAGTATCTTTTTTTTTTTGTTTTGGTTCCTTCTGGTTCTGCATAATTTTTTTTTACTATTTTTGTTGTCTTTCTTTAAAGTTACAGCGTAAAAGAGCATCTGAATTTCTAATGATTTTTGTGGTCTTGTTTACTTGGAAATATTTTGGATGATTCAATTCATAAGGGGTTCTTGAACAGAAGTGGTTCCAGGATGTGGGTCTGAGGTAATTATACTTTTTTAAACTTTTGTTTAATGTTTTAATCTTTTTTAAGATTTACCCAGTTTTTGACTATGGTCCATAAGAAGAAAATATTTTATTTTGCCTTTTAATTTGGGATTTTGATAAATAATCCGGTAATTGAGTTATGATTGCTTTGTAAATGTAGGTCTTGAGTTTGATGTATCATTGGTTTTATTGAAATTACTTATTGAAGTAGGTGCTCATCCATTTGGGCAGTTCGTTGGAGTTAAATTGATTTTATCTTTTGATTTTGATCTGTGATCATTCATTTGGGTTATTCTTTCTGTATGTTCATGTAGCAGGGATGATATGTGCAATTTTGTTTTGTGTTGGCTACTAAATATCTTTTCGTTTATTTATATTTGTTGGTCACTTGATTTCCTTATTGTGCATGCCGAATAAAAAGTTGCCGAGTGTAATTGTATTGGTTTGAAGGGTGTATATTTTGATTGTTTGTTTAAATTGCTCTGGTTTCCTGAAGTACATTCTGAAGTTCTTTTATAAAAGCATGCTACGTTGTGACCCGCTCGACGTTCTATTGCTCTAATTTATGCGTGAGGCACGTGGGTGTTTTCTAGGTGAAAGAACAACCTTTTACCAAATAGTTTTATATGGCTCGTTATGCTGCTCTTTTTGGCGCATTACTAGTCGTAAAAATCTTGTTTGTCATGACTTTAGCTGTTATTAAACTAGAGGAAAATCACTGATATGTAACATCCCTCTTCTGGTATACTTATGGATATCTTTGAAACTCTGATGTGATTTAGAAGTACTTTGGTGGCAATCAAATATCGCAATTGTGGGGCTGTTGGATTTTCATAGCTCAAATTTTGAGTTTAAGCCACATAGAGCATGTGAGTATGAATTCTTTTTGACAAAAAAACTTAGAAGATTCTTTGAAATTCTCCGGAAAAGGATGTTTTCGCCTCATATATCCTGATATCCTCTAACACGTGTGATGTGACTGTCCATGACATTTTATAACCATAATCTGTACATAATCTAATGTCCAGCTATGCATTTTGCGATACTATTTAATGTTTTCTTGACTACACATGAATAGTTTTCTCCATAGTTGTTTTCACAGAGAATACGATGAAAATTGTCATCCAATCCTAAGAGACTCAGAAGTTAGTATATGCATAATGGACGCATTGGGTGTACAACTGACTGATTTTGGCATTTACTTACCTATAATTTGCTGGTACTGTATTAATTCATTGGAAAAAAGGTTCTCTCGCATTTACTGTTTCAAGAATCTGCCAGCGGTGATTGGAAAATAAGTCTCCTATAACTTTCACTTTTCTTGGGAGAGAAAAAATGCCCTCTTTCAAAGAAAAACAGTGCCCTCTTTCAGGGATAAATTGGTTCTTGGTCTTGGGAACGTTCCCTGCTATTGTTTGTAGGAGCACTTGAATTTTATTTATGTTCATCTCCACTTTTTTTTTTTCTGTACAAATGTGTGATAGATCTCGAATTCTTACTGAAGAACTTGAATTGTCGGGTACAGTCCCGTGATTCTGTGCTTATTCTTTCTGTAATTATTATTTTCTATCTGTGTACTGGTTTCCTATGCATTGATTTATTTCTTAATAAATAATGCTAAAGCCCCTTTTCTTAATTTTGGTAACAAAAGATGAGATTTGTATCATCTTAACTGTTTATCGTATGTCAATGATATATTGCTTCAGCGCACATCAACGTCTGATTTCAAAATGTTGTACTTTTTCATTGGATGGTCATTGTTTTTTATCTTGTTTGCCTTGAGAGAGCCTGTAACGTTTTCAGATCTTATTCAAGATGAATTTGAGTTAAAAAAATCCCATCCCTGTCACCCCTCTTGTTTCATTTCATTGCTTTGTCATTTTCAAGAGTCAAGAACATGATAGACTACTTATATGCCTGGATATCTTTTTTATGTTCAACAATTGCGAGCATTAAATTGATGACGAGTTATTAAATTGAACAAATAATGTCACACGGCTTTGTGGAATTCTGATTTACATTGAATACTGCTTACAGGAATGGGAACCAAAGTACATTGCAAAAGCTACTTGCCAGGATATTATTCCATGAGAGATCTGAACGAAGATTCAATCAGTAGTAGCTGGCCCCTATTTGACGGAGACAAGACTGTAGCAAATGGGCAGTATTTCAATGGGTTCATGCCAAAAACTGCAATAAATGGTTATCCTGAGAATGGCAAGGATGCATTAAAGCAAAAAATGATCGAACATGAGACTGTTTTCAGAAATCAGGTAATCCAGATTCATTTCTTCATTATATCCTTTTCATTAAAAATATCGAATTCAAAATTGAGTAATATAGCATCGTATCTAGAGTTTACATGTCCTAACATAATAGCCGTGCAAAAAAATAAAAAAAATAGGCTGATATTTTATTAATACAGTTTTGGATGACCTTTATCGTCTAAAGTCTGAACATACATGTGTATGCTTGATTTCGTTCGGGCAAATATTTTCGGTCTTCCGCATAGAGGTGTCCATATTGAAGGTTCCTACAAGTGGTTTCTGACAAATACACAAGAAAAACTAATTTCTTGATGTTTTTTGGAATCTAGGTATATGAACTCCACCGTCTTTACAGAATTCAAACGGATATGATGGGAGAGGTAAAAAGGAAAGAGTTACATAAACAAGGAGCATCAATAGAACCGTCATCATCGTCAAGTCTTCAAGGATTTCAAATGCCATCCAATGATGCTCGTAAATGGCATATGGCTGGATTTCCTTTGTCAAATTCTGGTCATGGTAGAACATCAGTTTTGGGAGTTGAGGTTGTCACTTCTCCCATGAGTTGCACCAAAGGAAAAGAAAATCAGACAAGTCAGTTTCTGTTCCACAACAGTTCTACTTCGAAGGACTGCGAAGCATTGAATTCAAGGCCATTGAAGGTGAGGAGGAAGTTGTTTGATCTTCAACTTCCTGCTGAAGAGTATGT
>NW_027354943.1:0-3332 GCF_012295235.1 Primulina huaijiensis
CTGGTAACTATTCATTGCTGCGTGGTCCTAAATCTTTGTGTTCTTTTCCTAGTTCCGTGAGATTGCCAAATGGTCTTCAACTATTTGTTAATGCCACAGAGTCTGTGGCTGTTTTAGACAACACTATCATTCATGATGTGTTATATGTTCCCAACTTTCATCTCAACCTCCTCTCCGTTTCTAAGTTCACTAAATCCCATGACTGCTATGTCACATTCTACCCTCATTGCTGTACATTTCAGGACCGCAAAAGTGGGAGGATAATTTGGACTGGTAGGACTCAACATGGACTTTACTACTTATCACCATTCCAGCCTTCTCAAGCTGCACACCATATAGTCCTTAGTATACCTCAATGTAATACTTTCATTCCTTGTACCTCTGTTACTCATGACTTGTGGCATCAAAGATTGGGACATATGTCTCCTACTAGAATGCAATTGTTACCATTTTTGTCAAAGAACATAGATTTGTCTCATTGTGAGATTTGTCCTAAATCAAAACAAACAAGGTTGAGTTTTCCTAAAATTAGTTTATCCAAAACCTCCTCTTTGTTTGAACTCGTGCATATGGATATTTGGGGCCCATTTCGAACTTTCACATATAACGGGGAAAAATATTTCTTGACAATCGTAGATGATTTTTCCAAAGGAACGTGGACATATTTTATGCAATCTAAGTTGGACATCCTTAGACTCCTAAACCAATTTTATGCCATGGTTGCCACTCAATTTTCCCTGAAAGTCAAAATCATTCGAACCGATAATGCTTCTGATTTTTTTAAACTTGAATGTAGTTCCCTGTTTATATCACTTGGGATTTTGCATCAAAGCTCTTGCCCATACACTCCTCAACAAAACGGAGTGGTTGAAAGAAAACATCGCCACATCCTTGACTTCGCTCGAGCTTTATACTTCCATTCGTCCATTCCCCTCCATTTTTGGGGAGATTGTGTTCTCACTACCATATATCTCGTAAACCGTACTCCCAGCCCTCTTCTTACCAACAAAACTCCTTTTGAAGTCATTTTTTGCAAGACCCCTTCATATTCACATTTGAAGGTCTTTGGTTGCCTTTGTTATGCCTCATCTTTGCATGCCACTCATAAATTCTCACCTAGAGCCAAGGCTTTTGTGTTTTTGGGGTATTCCATTCAACAAAAAGGATACAAAGTGGTGGATCTTGACACCAAGAGAATCTTTGTCTCAAGAGATGTGGTTTTTCATGAATCTCATTTCCCATTTGCTGTAAAGTCTCAGCCCGATCCCATATTCCCTGAATCCAACTCGTTCTTCATTTTTCCACATTAGAAGATCAAAATTCGTTAGCTGACCCCGATTTTTCACCCAATCCTGTGACAGACACTGATGATACACCTCCAATTCCCTTAAGGAAATCATCTCGAATTGTCAAACCACCCATTTGGATGAAAGATTTTTCTTGTCCCACATTATCTCACGCTTGCATTACTCCCTGCAGCTATCTTATTTCTAATCATATCCACTACTCCAAATTTTCTCCGTCCTATCAAAGTTTTTTAACTGCACTTTCCTCCATTACTGAACCACGATTTTACCATGAGGCCATCACGGATCCTAGGTGGAAGCATGCAATGGATTTAGAACTAGCAGCTCTAGAATCTAACCATACGTGGGATGTCGTTGCTTTATCGTCCTATGTCAAGCCGATAGGGTGTCGATGGGTGTATAAGCTGAAATTCCTGCCCGATAGAAGTGTTGATAAATTTAAGGCACAGTTGGTTGCTAAGGGCTACACACAACAAGCCGGAGTTCATTTTCATGATACGTTTTCTCCTACTGCTAAAATTACCACTATACATTGTCTTTTCAGCATCGCAGCCATCCGAGGTTGGATTTTATTTCAGATGAATGTTGCCAATGCCTTTGTCCAAGGTGACTTAGATGAGGAGATCTTTATGCAACTACCCCTCGGCTATCATGTTCAAGAACACAATAAGGTTTGTCGCCTCCGCAAATCCTTATATGGGCTCAAACAAGCCTCCCGACAATGGAATCAAAAGTTTGCTGCTGTACTGATTGAAGCTGGCTTTGCACAATCTCAGCATGATCAGTCTTTGTTCACTCATCATGATGCTCATGCCACTACTCTTTTAGTGGTTTATGTTGATGATATCGTCATCACTGGTAATAATATGGATGCAATTGCTATCTTAAAGAAATTCTTACACTCGAGACTTGAGCTTCGAGATCTTGGTCTTCTAAAGTATTTTTTGGGGATTGAAATAGCACGTTCCACCAGTGGCATCCTTCTGAATCAAAGAAAATATGCTTTGGATCTTCTTGCGGATGCTGGGATTTTTGGAGCGAAACCCTTTGATACCCCAACTGAACAACATCAGAAGCTCACCTCCCATGACTTTGATCTCTTACTTCCCTCTACATCAGCCAGTGCCTCGGATAATTTGCTCACTGATCCAGACTCCTATAAACGATTAGTTGGAAGATTGATATATCTCACTATTACCAGACCCGATATATGTTATGATGTTCAACGTTTAAGCCAATTTATGCACTCCTCGAAACGCTCTCACATGGATGCTGCCATACGAGTTGTCAAGTACCTCAAGGGATCTCCTGGCATGGGCATTTTCCGATCAGCTCAATGCGCCCTGAAATTATCTGGCTACTGTGACTCGTATTGGGCTTCATGTCCTATGACTCGTCGATCCCTAACAGGTTTTTGCATTAAATTGGGTGATTCGCTTGTGTCATAGCACACTAAAAAACAAAGCACCGTATCAAGATCTTCAGCGGAAGCAGAGTTTAAAGCAATGGCTACCACTTCGTGTGAGATAATTTGGATACAAGGTTTGCTGTCTGATATGGAAGTGTTGTTTATCGAACCTACCAAGTTGTACTGTGATAATCATGCAGCTTTGCACATTGCTGCAAATCCCATATTTCACGAACGTACGAAGCACATCGATATAGATTGTCACCTTATCCGTGATAAGATTAAAGAGGGTTTTTTTCAGACAGTCTATGTGGCTTCCTCACATCAGCTCGCTGACCTCTTCACCAAAGGGTTGGGTGATGCTCAACATCAGTTTCTGTCATCCAAGCTTGGTGTCCGAAATCTGTTCCAAGCTCGAAGGAGGCGTGTTAGTATATGACTTGAAATTGGCCCATAGTTGGCCCATGTAATGTAATGCATCTAGCCCACCTAGTCCATGTATGAAAGTCCCATGTCAGGTTCTTAGCTTTAGGACTTTCACCCATTTGAATACACGTTTCTTTCTCTAAAACAGGATCTTGTACGAACCTTTCAGGTGATTTTTGAGAAGTGAATAC
>NW_027354944.1:0-3337 GCF_012295235.1 Primulina huaijiensis
GAAACCTATGTACAAAAAAATGTAACTAAGTCACTCATTTTACTCGAACATCACAAATTGGGAGCACCCCATTACCCTTTCATCTCATTGTATGCTCAACTAGAAGCAAAACATTGGTGAAATTCATTTGAGTTTCATGTGCCATTCAAACTTCGCCTATTTAAAAGAACTCCTTGCGATTTGGAATATGTTGCAAAAAACGGGGTATTTTATTTTTTAACCTCGGTCAACTCTTTTTTAAGAAAGAGGTCCGATCAACTCTTTTTTTAAAAAAATGACCTCTTCAAGTATATTTCAAATACATTTGAGGAGGTCATTTACCGAGGTTATTTAACCAATTTCTCCTTCCCAAAACATGCATGCCTCACAATAACATGTCATCATGAACCTTTTTTCCCTCTCTTTTCCTTTTTAACTTGCATCTAACATCTCGAAGGCACCACTTTTCAGCCAAAATACATTTCCCCAATTTTAGCAAACTCAAAACATTTTAACCATCACCTGATATGTTGCGACTGGCACAGAAAAGTAATTTCTTAAAGGGCTTATTATGTCCAAGTATGGTTGACCCGGCTTCACCTGCAATCAAATAAAATTTAAAAATGTCAAATGGAGAATTCAGAAGCTCAGCTCAAAACTGAACAAGAAATCGAGCATCGTTTTCATGTATTGGCTGTTGATGACAGTCGGATAGATAGAAAGCTTTTGGAGAGGCTCCTCACTGTATCTTCTTAATTACCAAGGTGACATACATATAAACACATACGGTTGTCTGATTACGATTAAGCATGGATATTGGATTTTATATGAATCAGCTAGCTGTAATATATAATATATCGATGTTGCAGTGACATTCGTGGAATCTGGAGATAAGGCTCTGGAGTATCTGGGGTTACTCGATATTGAAGAGAACGAATGTGAAACACCAACATTGTCAAGTAGTACTGCTTCAAAGCCAGAGGTGAGAAAACTCAATCCTTTTGAATTAATGTTCTAATTTTCATTCTTTACTTTTAAGATTAACCTAGATTATACAAGCTAAGTATATGTGATATGAATTTAAGTTCTTGTTTTGGAGGGGTACTGTAGTTTCTTTATTCCTTTTCAATTTGAATCGAATATAGGAGCTGGAAAAGTTATATACAGCTAGCTTGATCACTTTAATTAATTCTCTTAAGACATTAATGTAATAATCTAATATCAGAACTAATCTGACACTAATATATTCTTAAATTTAATTTGGAAACTTATTAAGAATTATACGTATTTCGCTGATAAATGTGTCTATATTAATTCTACCTAGTCATTATCAGTCAAAGGTAAAAAGGATTAGCATAATTTGAGGCACAATGTTCGTAGATCGCCTTTTTAATTTTTTTTTTTTTTGGGTCTCTAAAAAGGAGAGATATAAAGATGAATACACATTGAAAGAAACATAAAAATGTTGGTTAAATTGTTGCTGTTTTATTTATTTATTTATAAACACGTAAAACTTTATGTTGGTCGTTCTCTAATTAATTGCTGCAGTAAATTTCGGACAATGCATATATATATATATATATATGGTACATTACAGAACCCCACATAAATTTCTATCTTCTTTCAATCACGAATGATCAAGTTTGAGATTTGAAATAGGATTATATAAAATAAGTTACTTACTCGTTTGTCTCAAATATATAGGTTTGTTTAGTTTTAATAATATAAATGGAAAAAAATTATTTTATTTTTATTTAATCCATTCAAGAAATTGTCACACATATTTCCAAATAGGAGTTTATTAGTACAAAAAAAATAAGAAGTACTGCTAAATTTAGAAACCGAACTATGTATCAGAAAGGAAATACAATCTATGTATTTGGGACGAACGACGCGTTTTCTATTTCTATAATCATATTGGATTTCGTGTCGTGTATACGTTGGAATAACCTTTTTAAGAGAAATGAATATGAATAAAATTAATGAGCCCCAAATTCAATCATCTTGTAATTTCCACCTCCAACTACTTGAGGAATTGTCGTTGATTTGTGATCGTAAATTGAGAAGTCAACATATTTTGGAGTTTACTTTTTAAGTGTTAGATATAATTATAAGGGGGACCTTAGAAAATACTATATTTTTAGGCAACCGGAGTATCCCATGTAATTTGAACAATGAGAAAAACATAAAACACAACTTTCGTATTATATAAGCAAAATATGCGGATGTTTCCAAAACAGATAGAGCACATGACTGTCATCCAATTATCAATAAAGAAATACAGCATTTGGCCTATTCAATTGACGTGATTTTCTTGTTTTAAAAAAAAAATTATCAAATCACGTCCAATTATATGGCGTGATTTGCTTTCTAAAAATTGGGCTTTTACATTGTTTACCGTGAAAGAAAAAAAATTAAATAAAAATAAATAAATAATATATCGTATCACGCCAACGAAGATGGCGTAAATTTTTTTAGAAATTAGAGTCACGCCATCTACACTGTTGATTATTAGAAAAGTCCTGCCATCCAAGATGGCGTGGCGTGAATTTAAGATGGTGTTTTTTTTTACTATTAATAATTAGAATTGTGGTGGCAGAGTGATGGGATGTCACGAGTAGCCACAAATTACGATGGTGTGACTTGATTTTTTTTAATTATTATTAATTAGAATTGTGGTGGTAGAGTGATGAGATGTCACGAGCAGCTCGAAGTACTTTGTGGTGACATAGTGATGGGATGCATCACAGTTCAAATCAATTAATACGCTCTATTAAATGGCATGTTTTTGACCGAATATTGAAAATTTGCTTATATAATTAGTAAACGTATAGAGAACATTTGCTATCATCGTTCTTCGTTGGTATGAAAATTTTTGAAGTATTCTCCAATTGTTTCGGCCGATTGAAGTGATATATTTTCATTCAATGTTGAATATATTTAATTGTTGTAGCTACTCAATATCAGTTTCTACTTCAACATACAAGGTACTTATATTCCAAATTAAATTTTGTATTTTGATTGAAATTGATAAATTATTTATTTGTGATTATTTTTGTAGATAAAATTTTGATTTTAAACTTCGAGATAAGTATTAATTTAAATCATGTAAAAAAATTTTGAATATAAATTATTATTTAATCATTATACTACATATTACTTTTTAAATTAATATGGTTAATTACGTTTCAATATATTATGATTAATTTATTTTATTATTATTTTATTTTACATACATTGTATCTAAACTTGTTGTTATCAAAATAATTATTTTATTATTATTTGTATTATTATTAACTTATAAGATACAAATAAGAAATACATTTTTTTATTTTTAATTTTAATTGTTGTTTTACAT
>NW_027354945.1:0-3343 GCF_012295235.1 Primulina huaijiensis
AAAAAAAGTTGTGTGATTAATAAAATATTTAAGTTGACTGTGAAATAACAATGAATACATGATAATATTTTAAGTTCCACATATCAATTTTATAGCTTAGATCTTCTACCCGACCCTTTCCATGAAAAAATATTATCTTTTATAACAAAAATATTATTTAATATTTTGATTATATAGGTCGAATCGATTTATCTCATGTATATAGAACGCACAAACGGACGTACTTTTGTTGTAGTTTTACCTTCATTCATTTGATTGATGTGTTATAAACAATTAATTATTTGGTTAATATAATATCTGTAGTTTACTCATTTGTAATGTAATAAGAATATATATATTATTATATTTGTTTGATTTTTGATTATATAGCTATTTTAGAGTTATCTTGATTTAATTTTTTATTTAAAAAAAAGAAAAAGAAAAATCGAAGTATGGAGGAGGGTGCATAATTGAATATTGCAGTAACCCACGTAGACTGTATTCATTTCCCTCTTTTCCTTTTGTTCCTTCTTTTGTTGGTATAATAGTATAAATAATATCAGCAATGGCGTCATCCAAGTAAAAGTTTCCATTTTACTTCACTTTTTTGGGTAAAATTATTCATGCAAATACCCTTCAAACCTGTACAACATTAACAAAGTTGTATTTTTTGGGAATTTGGTTTCGTTTTTTTTTTGTTTCCGAGCGAGACGGTGAACGCTAGTTGTTTGATGAAATTGCCGATTCCGGAAGCGGAAACAACTGGAGACTTTGGCACTCAAATAACGTCTGTCTGTGGAGTTTACGTTCTGGGTTCTTGCTGATGTCTTCTTGAAATTACGGTAGTACAGTATCGAGCGGTAATTTCCAGCAGAAATGAGTGCGTCAGCAAACAGAGAAGCGCATTCTGATAATCAACGCAATTCCCAAGCTGTTAATCAAGCTCAATCATCGAGTGGGGACAGTCATCGTCGCCAGAATTACAATGTCTATAATGCATCCAGCATGAACAAGGTTGGCGATTCTACGAGTAAAGCTGTGGCTCAGTACACCATGGATGCGAGGCTTCACGCTGTTTTCGAGCAATCTGGTGAGTCTGGAAAATCTTTTGATTATTCGCAGAGTGTTAGGACTTCTAATCAATCTGTTTCTGAGGAGCAGATCACTGCTTATTTGTCGAAAATACAGCGCGGCAGCCTCATCCAACCTTTTGGCTGTACGATAGCCGTTGATGAATCCAATTTTCGTGTGATAGCTTACTCTGAGAATGCTAGAGAAATGCTGGGCTTGATGCCTCAGTCAGTTCCAAGTCTGGAGAAGCTGGACATTCTTTCAATTGGGACTGATGTAAGATCCCTTTTTACCCCCTTGAGCTCTGTTTTGCTAGAGAGGGCATTTGGGTCACGTGAAATTACGCTGTTGAATCCTATTTGGATTCATTCGAAGAATTTAGGGAAGCCATTTTATGCAATTTTGCATAGGATAGATGTGGGTATTGTGATTGATTTAGAGCCCGCAAGGAGTCAGGATCCCGCCCTATCGATTGCGGGTGCTGTTCATTCACAGAAGCTTGCTGTTAGAGCTATTTCCCATTTGCAGTCTCTTCCAGGTGGGGATATTAAGCTTTTGTGTGACACAGTTGTTGAGAGTGTGAGGGACCTCACCGGATACGATCGGGTTATGGTCTATAAATTTCATGAGGATGAGCATGGTGAGGTTGTGGCGGAGAGTAAGAGGCCGGATTTGGAACCGTATATTGGTTTGCATTATCCTGCCACAGACATTCCCCAGGCTTCAAGGTTTTTGTTTAAGCAAAATAGGGTAAGAATGATTGCGGACTGTCACGCCACTCCAGTTAAGGTCATCCAGGATGAGGTGTTAATGCAGCCCTTGTGTTTGGTAGGTTCAACACTTAGGTCTCCTCATGGATGCCATGTTCAATATATGGCAAATATGGGGTCAATTGCATCATTGACATTGGCTGTTATCATCAATGGAAATGATGAAGATGGCGTTGGAGGAAGAAATTCAATGAGGCTGTGGGGCTTAGTTGTTGGCCATCACACTTCAGCCAGATGTATTCCATTCCCGCTTCGGTACGCCTGTGAATTCCTAATGCAGGCATTTGGGCTTCAACTGAATATGGAATTACAATTGGCGTCACAACTTTCTGAGAAACGGGTTTTGAAGACACAGACGTTGTTGTGTGATATGCTGCTCCGAGATTCGCCCACTGGAATTGTCACACAGAGTCCAAGTATCATGGACCTTGTCAAGTGTGATGGGGCCGCACTATACTACCAGGGGACATATTATCCTTTGGGTGTCACTCCTTCTGAAGCACAGATAAAGGATATTATGGCATGGCTGTTGGCATTCCATGGGGACTCAACTGGTTTGAGCACTGATAGTCTAGCTGATGCAGGGTATCCTGGGGCAGCTTTTCTAGGGGATGCAGTTTGTGGAATAGCCGTTGCATGCATCACATCAAGAGATTATTTGTTCTGGTTTCGTTCCCATACTGCTAAAGAGATCAAGTGGGGTGGAGCAAAGCATCATCCTGAGGACAAAGATGACGGACAGAGGATGCATCCTCGTTCTTCGTTTAAGGCATTTTTGGAAGTTGTCAAGAGCCGGAGTTTGCCATGGGAGAATGCAGAAATGGACGCGATTCACTCTTTGCAGCTAATTTTAAGAGATTCATTTCGAAATGCTGATGGAAGCACGTCTAAGGCTGTGCAGGCACAGGTGGAGGACATGGGTTTACTAGGGATGGATGAACTCAGTACTGTTGCCCGAGAAATGATCAGATTAATCGAGACTGCAACAGCTCCTATATTTGCTGTTAACGTTGAGGGCCGCATTAATGGTTGGAATGCAAAAGTTGCAGAATTGACGGGACTATCTGTTGAAGAAGCAATGGGAAAGTCCTTGGTCCATGATCTCTTACTAAAAGAATCAGAAGAAATTGCTGAAAAGCTTCTGTTTAATGCTCTAAGAGGTGCTCTTCTTCTCCACTTTACAAGCGTAGTAGGCACGCATGATTCTAATACATAATTTACTAGAAGTTGTTTAAAATTTTTTTTATAGATAATATTTTTAATTAAATATGAGTTAATTAAAATATAGAACAAAATTAAGGAACAAACTTAATGGTGAAAGAAAATAAATTTTAAAAATTGATAAGCAATTTATAAATCATACTAAATTTATTGAGTGTAGTACATATATAATCACAATATACTGATAAGAATTCATTGTAAACAAAAATTATTGTTTAATACTTAAAAATAATATCGATTTATAAATCATACTAAAAATTGGTGTCGGCATTCTGATCAAGTTAAGAAACCAAATAATTTGT
>NW_027354946.1:0-3352 GCF_012295235.1 Primulina huaijiensis
GATGACATTTATGAATGTCATCATAAGCATTTATTCTTGTAGTGTCATTTTTGTAATTTTTAGCATTTTAATGAGTTTGAACAAAGTTTCTTGGATCTAGGAAGTTAGGAATGTTAGAGTTTTTTTTATCTCCAATTTACCCTTTAATAAACCCCTCATATATATTTTAATAAAATAATTATTTTATTATACTAATATCAATATTACACGGTAAAATATATTCATGCCCTCGAGGTTTTTCAATCAAATAATTACATAAAAACTACTGAATTTTTTACAAAATTTTACAGTTTTAAAAATTTTAAATATTTATAACAATCCAAGCTTCCATTCCTCGGCAGGTCGAGATTTTGCTTAACATCACTTCATCTATTTTATGTAGCGGCACGAGACGATCCTACAGACCTAATTCGTGTTGACAACTCTAACCAATATGTTAATTTATTTGTGTCATCCATGAAGCCAAGTCATTCAGGCCCTTGTCTCCACCTCCAACACCACTATATTCACCCGCTCTTGGATAAACCTTGGGAATTTAGAATGAGATCGGTTAGCTCGCCACATGAGGAAATTATTATTATGGGAGATGAAGAAATTAAATTTCGAGCGGAAGAATCTTGGAATAAGTAATTTGTTATTGCTACGGTAGAAGAGTTGGTTCACATATTTTGAAACAATTTAACTTGTCGATTTTCTTTCTTGAAATTTTTTTCTTTTAACGTGACACCGCACTCTCACGATCATGGAGAATTAACTAAAATTTTCAAAAAAAAAAAAAATCAAAGATACATTACTAAGACTGAAATTCGATACTATAAAATTTTAAAGTCGTAAAATGACAAAACAAATATTATAATTTTTTGGAGAAGTAAGCCATGACATGCAATTTGTGAAAATTAAGAAGTAATTCATCAAGGGTAGTCCCTTTCCCATTCATTAAAAATTCAAATTGTAAACTCTTTAGTTTTACTAATAAAGTTAATTACTAACTATATGCATATCATTCTATCGTCAAACACTAACATTAATAATATTACAAATGTACAGTCATGTATTTTTCTTTTTAATTTATAATAATTTATTTTTGAAAGATCTTTCAATTTTTGTAAACAATCACAGGTGAAATTTTGGAATTCATCTTACCATTTTAAAATTACATCTAATAATTAATTTTAAAAAATCCATCAAATTTTTAGTCGAGATTATATATGCAAGGCCAATGAACGTTTTTTCTATTAGACTTGTTTCACTCGAGAGTTTACGTGTGTTTTAACTTTACAGACGTTTGTGTTGGATATTAAATCATGATAAAATAGTTTTTTTTCACTAACTTGTCCAATTTTAGAGTTTGGTTTTTATTTTAGTCAAATTGATAACATAGTACTGAAAAATGATGACGTGACTTTTAGAAAAAGCCGAAAATGATTGCGTGATTTTAGAAAAAGTTGTCACGTCAACAATTTGACCAAAATAACCGAAAGTTAAATACAAATTCTTTTTTACAAAATCCATTAAATAATATAAAGTCTGTATCCATATATTATAACACAAATACCAAAAAATACTCACAGAGGAACAAACAAAAGAGAGTATTCAAGTTAATCTTGCAGTATTATTCTGTTTGTGAATATTATAGAAAATGGTATGTTCATGATCAAGTTTAAAATACTTAAATGGATTTGATTCCTTTCAGATTAAGACAAAGAAAGTGAAGAAATGAACACATCTGGTTGGATTTATACCGTGTGACACACAATTTGCTGATAATAGTACAAAGAAAAAGGAATCAATGTCGTGTTTTATCTGATCAATATTGTACTTGAAAATGTAAACTAAAGTCATGAATCCGATGGAAGAGTTAACATCCAATGTGGGTGAACAGTTAACGATTCCGACTTTATTGATCATGGATTTGAATCCGTGAGGAGTCTGGGGACGAGCACTATAAGTGCCCTCTACCAACCTTCACCTTCGCGTTAGTTCTCCGGGGAAAAATGCTGTCCTATGTACAGCCAAAGGATTAGCCGTCTCCCATGTCTATTTAATCATATATATTACCTTACTTAGTAGGGACAATCATCATATATTTCCACAATCTCGGAATTTAATAAAACTAAATCTTTTGTACAAACATAAAAACCATGAGATTGAGCTCAAGATTGACTCCTCTCACTGCCTTCTCCAGTGAAACAGAATAAGACATTATCAGACATGCTTGATCAAATCCATGCTTTCAGACACACATGTTTGTCACAAACCGAAAATTCAGCAGATATTACGGGTAGAAATGTCGTAACTAATATTAAACCAAATTATGCAGATTCAGCTGTAAAAAATAAAATTCATCAGTAAAAGTGAGGGAATATATATAGATTGATCTTTTTCAAGAAAAAGAAGAAATGAATTTGCAAGCAATTCAATTCACCTTTGGTGCATCACCAAGCCTCAACTCAAGATCCAAGTCATCTACCGAACCCGGGGCCCATTTCAAGAGATCTGATTGAGGAAGACATGTTCTATCATTAACTGAACTCAATTTCTCAAAGAAATTACTCAAGGGTTTGGCTTCAATTCTCCTCTTCTTTTGTTTATCAGTTTCCTGCCCCGCGTTCTTGATCAAATCCAAATCACAATCTTTCTTGTCAGAAAGCATGTTATACTTCGATCTTTGTTGAACTATAGGGGAGAAAAGGCAAAGGGCTGATGCCTTTTCGTCGCGACTCTCCATTTTTCTTGCAGGTTGAGATGAAACCCTAGTAATATTCGACGGAGGTGAGATCAACGAAATGTTCGAAAATTCAGGATTAGGGTTAATATCATACAACAAAGTACATATTTGGGATGAATATGCAGCACCGAAAGACGCTACATCGGCTGAAGGAATACTGCGGAATTGATTCAATCTAGCCCTATCTCTTCTGTGAACATTCATATGACCTCCTAGGGCTTGAGCTGACCTAAATTCTCTTCTGCAGAAGCTACAAGAATAAGATCTTGGAGGCCAAACGCACCCTCCGAGAATCCCAGCCGCATCTTCAGCAAAAGCCTGTTCTTCCCAAGAATCGCCGTGAGAATCCATGGCTATTGCTGAATCAAAAAATATCTCAGGAGTATCCGTACCATGTTTTCTCTTAGCCGACACCCAGTATCTTGCTCCTTCCATAGTTGAAAATGGAAAGTATTGGAAACCTAAGTTTTTTAAATTGATAATGAAAAATGATGACAAGATTTAAAAGAAAAGAATGCATAGGATTGATCAGATGAAAAGATTAGCTGAAACTTAGCAGGAAGGTGGGGTGGTGGGCACTCCAACTTTTGGCTGTTTCATGCAGCTAATCTTTGTTTTTTAGTA
>NW_027354947.1:0-3355 GCF_012295235.1 Primulina huaijiensis
AGCATAAAAAATAATATTTTTTCATGAATGACCCAAATAAAAGATATGTCTCGCAAAATACGACCCGTGAGATCGTTTCACACAAGTTTTTGCCTATATTTTATATATTATTATTATTATTATTATTATTATTGTCCAACTTCTCTTTTTTAAGATAAATTTTGTGTTCTCTGGTTGCTTTTCCTCGTCCCTCAGAATAGGCTCAACAATGGCGCCGCCTCCTGGACCCTACTCCGGCACCAGTACCCTAGCTTTGGTAACGTCGATGATTACTCACGATCTGTTACTCCTCTATAATATTGCGTATCCTCTATTTTTTCTGGAATTTTTTCTAAATTTTATCGTCTTGCAGGTGGCTAGGGTTTCCGCTCTTTCATTCGGACTTGTTTACGGAAGCGTGAAACTTAAGATTCTCAAGGTTCTATTTATTTCGTTATGTTTTTGGTCAGCTGGAAAGCCAGAAATACGTGTATTTTATTGACATTCGTTGCTTAGTTTTGATTATCCCGATTCCTAATCAAGTTGGATTGGGTCGCTTTCAATTTTGATCCGCTCGGTGTTTTAGTTTTGATAAGAATATAGATCTGGCATTTGGGTAGAATTACTGACTTTTCCAAAAAAAGTGGGATTTGCGTGCTACTGTTACTGAAGCAAGATTTGAGGATGGATAAAATTTAAGGAAAATAAAACTAAGAGACTGTAGTTAAAGTAGAGGCTTGAGGATAGGATGCTTATTAGTTGTTGGTTCGAAGTCAATGAAGATAAGCTTAATTAACTTTTGAGATCTGTGAGGTATGGGACTTTTCCAAAACTGACTAGCAATTTGGTTAGCCAAATGAAACACCAGATTTGGAAGAGGATGGTGTCTAACTATAACTGTGTTTTACACGATTGTCATTCTGAAAACTGTTTTCTTCATCGCTTTTGGTTTTTATTATTTAGTTTGGTATTGTTTTTCAACGAGTTTCGTCAAAGAATTTACACAGTAGCAAGTGTTGGACATGGATGTCGTATGATTGCACATTTTACTGGTTGATTCGGGGTCTTGGTCGACAGCAGCCTTATCTTGGGTTTTGCATTTTGCATAACTATACAACTTTTGAAGATGTTTGGAATCAACCAAACGTCGTGAATATAACCATGGGAAGCTTGCCCAAATATGTTAGATTCTCAATCATCTTACGTTAATTTATACCAAGTACGCTAATTTTTTTTATAAAATGGTAAAATCATTGTGTCAGCTAATGTAACTTCGATGAAGACCGAGTCTTCTATGTATTATGTGTAGCTTCAGTTGCTGAGCGCTACTAGCACAGTCGCAAACGTCCTAGCAAAAAACAGATATTTCTACCTTCAAGGTTCAGTTGTGCATATGGGAAGGATTTATGTTTAAAACGATAAATCCGAGCCTCTTTTTTTTTTGGGGAGGGGGAACTCTCTTATTATAGGGCATTGCCCGTGCTGTTTATTTGCTATCAGCATTCTTTACATATGGATGTGATGGTTATTCGTCTTATTTTCACCAGGCAAAGGCGAAATCCCATAAGGAGGCTGAAGCGAAGGAACATCACTGAAGGAGCCATATTTTTTTTGTTTTAGGCAATCAAATCAACTAACGAACATAATGGTGATTCATGCTGCCATGATCCGTGAGACCATTGTTTCCATACTTTTGTGAAGAATTACTGCATCACACTCTTTATATCTCATTGGTTTTGTTATAAATTTTAAACCGTACAATAACGACACTTTGTGAAATGAGGACATTTAAGGTTGAATTGGAAGAACTCGAATTTCTCGAGCTGAGGCTTTTTAAGATAAATTTCTGGTGGACCACTTGTTTCAGCCTTGTAGCATTCATGAAATAGTTTTTAGTTTGTTGTCTTTTAGGAATGGTGTATTTACTGAGATTTCAGTAAATAAATGCGCTACTACTAGCACTGTTTTGAGGTTACATTTGACCGTCTCATGAGATAGCAGCCAAGCACGCAGCGACATTAACACGAGGCGGCACGATCAATTGAAATTCACTCTAGGAGACTCGGACAATTTCTAGGTCCTGTCATGAAAGATTAAGTTACAAATGCGGTATATGAAGAGATAACAAATGCGGTATATGAAGAGATAAAACACAATATGAACAAACATAGATTCACATCGGACAGAAAGAAGAAAACTTTTCTTCTGATTTTGACTTGCGGAAAGTGCATCAAATTAAATATGGGTTTTGATACCACTTTGTGCCTTCTTTCGTACATGTATATCACTCAATTTTGACATCTAGTCCATATATTATGAAAACGAAATCAATTTTCCACCTTCCTCCTAGATGGCAAAATATATTGGATTGGGTCTAATGGAAATGCATTTATCAGATGCATTGTCTTTGAAACCACATTCAAACACTAAAGAGGAAGAAATGGTGGCACTCAGGCAGCGATTACAATAAAGATCATTGCGTCACATGGTAATATCTGCTAGACTGGTGCAAAAAAGAGTTAACATAAGAGATCCAAAGATGAAAGCATATATATTTATGACTATCTCGTCTCCAAATCAACCTAAAATGTAATGTGAATTCATAGTCACGGTTGTTTCATTATCATTGTGATTGCAAGAGAACTAACTAACCAGTGAACGAAGCAAGCTCTCGATCACATCTAAAGTCGGATGACTCGGAGCTTTATGCAAAATTACTTTACATAGATTATCCCTCCATCATCAAGGTCATCTCCCTCCCACTCCACATCATTGTTGCCCCTATCAGATAGCTCTTCCGAATCATCTTCACCTTCTATAGCTTTTTTCTCATTCTCATCCTTTATTCTATCCAATATTTCAAGTACCTGAATTGATTATTTCATGTCAATTACCATTTCGGAGAAACATCGAAGAGGAGATAGTCGATATAAGTTGAGTCATGTGATCAAAGGCACACTTCATCACATAAACTGATAAAGTTTGGAGTTTAATCCATACAACAATATGCTAGAAAATATTCAGACATTAGAATGCGAAAATGGTTTCAACTCGTCCACTTAAACCTTCCTAAAGTTTAAAAATAGGTGGAAACGGGGGTCGATATCAACAATTGATGAAAATCATAAGTATAAATAGAAACGATCACTTGAGCAAGAAGGAAAGAAGATGAAAGATATGACTACCCAAGTAGCATAGAGAATCAGATAGAAAAACACACACAGTTAGATCATTTCGTATAAAATATGAATCTTACCCTGCTTCCTCGTTCAAGAGACTCATCTTCTATGAAACGAATTTCAGGAGTGAGCCGCAACTTCATACGCCTACCCAACTCACTGCGAACATATTTTGCTTTTGACTTGAGCCCAGCAAG
>NW_027354948.1:0-3357 GCF_012295235.1 Primulina huaijiensis
ATATAAATCTTTCACTTGTATCAAAAAAAAACTTTCTCCCGCATTGGGAAAAATGTGGACCTCATATTAAATAAAATAATAATAATAACAATAAAATTAATATATTATTATTATTATTGCATTTTTCTTATTTTTCAAAATTTTTTTTCATAGGTCTTAGTTAAAATCGAGGACGTGTGAATATATAATAAAGTATAAATTTTGAAAGTGGTCTAGCAAATTGGGTATTCATCATTTACCGACATATATTTTAACTAGGCTACATGAATATGGGCCTCACCCTGCCCACAACACGTTCATTGGGCCAAATTTTTAAATGGCTCCAAAAAGGCACGTGTCGAAATCCCCCACACGCGATGACCAAGAATGCGGCGTCGCCGGAATCTCCTGGCCCATGGCGCCGACGGTCGGTTCCTACCACCTAAGACTTTTCCCACCTTGTCTGAGATATTGTAGAATCCAAGTTAATATTTATTTAATTATATACCAAAATTACAATTACCGGACAAAATCACCCCTCTTTCCAAAAGTACCACATATATATAATAATAATGATAATAATTAATATAAACGATGTTTCCACCAAATCGTGTGATTTGTTTTTAATTAATGAAAGATAAATTCAGAAGATATTGACTAAATTAGTATGAAAATCTACTAAATCTACATAATAAGTTTTTTGGAAATTTCTTATTTCTCCTTTCTTTACCATTTTTGAGTTATTTCCTCCATGTATTGTCTTAAAACAAAGTAATTTGTATTTAAAAATAAAAATGTCTAGAAATAAATCAAAAATATATGTATTTACGATAGGAATAAATTAAATTTTAATCTTGTTAAGAGGCTGTTTTTTTAGAAGGCAAAAACTTCCTCGATATGGTAATTTATTTATTACCATACAACTTTGTTTCATGTATATCTTTCCTCGACATAAAAGGTAATATTTATGTTGACCAACTGATTTGGCGACCCTATAAGACTGCGATTCCCAGTGTGCTTAACAAACTCTGCCCCTTTCCACTGCCAAAAATTCTCTCTGCTGAAAACATGTAATCTGTAGCCAATTTTTACAAGAAAATACGACTAGGATTCTTTGGATTGTTTACTTGTTCACTTTCCTTTTTGCTCAGAATCACACAAACGGTACACTTTTCTTCTTTAAATCTCCCCCAAGATTTAGCCATAAATTCTCGTATCTCGACGTTTTTGAATTGCGATCTCTGAAGAAATCTGAGGCGTAGTTATTGAGGCAATGGATCAGCGCTTGTTGCGGCCATTGAAGCACACTGAGCACAAGAATGTCACCAAGAAGTTCATTAAACCACCTTCGGAGCAGAAGCAGATTCATAAATTGCAGGAGAAGAAGAGTTTCCATGCTCCAAGAACTGTGCGAGTATCGGTCACTGACCCAGATGCCACCGATTCCTCCGATGATGAAGTTGAGCTCTTTCGAAGAAAACGTGTGAAGACATACGTAAGTGAGATCAGAATTGTTCCGGAAGTTGATGGTAATTGTACAAATGGAAGGAGGAAAAGTGTACAGATTGCTCAGCAGAAGCCCAAGCCGGTGAAGACGAAAGATGTTCCCGCGGTCGCAGAAGGCGGGCCCAGGAAGTTCCGTGGCGTCAGGCAGCGGCCGTGGGGCAAATGGGCGGCGGAGATAAGGGACCCTTCCAGAAAGGTTAGGCTTTGGCTGGGTACCTATGACACGGCGGAAGAAGCAGCGATGGTTTATGATAACGCCGCGATAAAACTGAGGGGACCGGATGCTTTGACCAACTTCTCCACTCCACCGCCGGATTCTTCGCCGGAGATCGATGTGCCGTCGGTATCCGGCTACGACTCCATCGATGAGTCGCAAATTCTCTCATCACCAACATCTGTTCTCCGATTCAGAAGCTTGAGTGAAGATAATGAAACCACTAACTCCATGGATTCACAGTCACCGGATGATTCGATCCGACATTTGAAGCAAGCTTCAGAGTGCAAAGTGGAAGCAAGTACGGCACCTGCAGATTACTGGTGCGATGCCCTTTTGCCTGTGGACAGTTCATTTTTAGAAGATTTCTTCAACTTGGAACCTCAGGATCATTCATTGTTTGATAAATCACAAGAATTCCTCGGTGATTTGATGACTTTGGAAGCAAATTTTGGAGGGTTGAACGATTCGTTTCAAGATTTCAGTTCACTCGACGTGGATGATTATTTTCAAGACGTTGGCGAGTTTGCAATTTTGGCTTTATGATTAATCGTCCACCACTCCATTGATGATGGGCGGCAATTTCTTTTGCATTTCCCCGTTAAAGTTTGTGTGATATATTTAGTTTATACTAATTTGAGTATTATAATTATTTATATATGCTTAAGAATATATATTTTTTGTATTATCTCCATAAATGGAGAGTGAGTGAAAGTTGTTTATTTATACACATTTCTAGCAATAAGATATCTAGTTTTTCCCAGAAGAATATTATACTCACCTCTATTGTGAAATTCAAAAGATTTTACAATAATAAATAATATTTTCTACATAAAAATTAATATATTTTTTTTTCATATATGACAATAATAAGATATATGTTTCTCAAAATTATAAAATTGACTCGTGAGACTGTATCATAAGTTTTTTGTGAAATATTAGTTATAATAATTAAAAATGTGAGATTTTTAAAAAAAATCATTGATTTTATACCGTAAGTTTTGGTTTTTTTTTCTTTCATTTAATGTAATAAGATGAGCACAACAATGCGATTCAGGCACATTTTCAACTTTCAATTTGAGATTGTAGATTGTTTTACTCAAAATTTTTAGTTATTAAAGAGATATTATTGTAAAATAAATCGACTTGATCTTTAATTATCATAAAAATAATATTTTTAACAGTTATATTTTTTAAAAAATTTAATAGAAGATCTGTCATATAATAATTATTGTGATACATAGTGATGCCGACGTGGCATTCACATTTGGAAAGAACACTATACTTTTTTAGGGGAAACGTGACCAAGTCCAGTTTCGCAACAAATAAGAGTGAATTTCAAACGTTAGAATAGTGACATGAAAGGCATATTAATGAAATGGCAATAATAATCTTTTCTTTGTCAATTTAACTGGTTTGAGTGAGTTACATCGGATTGACTAATAATATTATTCAAAAATCGTTCAATTCGAACTCGAACCCAAATCAACCTGATCAATCTGATTAACCCGATTTTGAATTTTTTTTAAAGAAAATTAAATAAAGTTCAAAAAAAATATTTTAATTTAAACACATAATAACAAAATTTCCCTCATATATATGATTTAAATTTTAAAGTCTAATTATAAAAAAATAAAATATATTTACTAAATCAAATA
>NW_027354949.1:0-3364 GCF_012295235.1 Primulina huaijiensis
CAGGATTGACCATATATTAGGATTCTTTAGAATCTGGGAGCTTCCGGATCATGCAATGACTGGCCTCTGTGGAAAATTCCGACCATCTATCGCTTTAAGCCAGGTAGGTGCCTTGTTTTTCTTGTTCTTGTTTCAGGTTTAGTGAGGATTTTACTTGAAAGTGTGTTTGGATGAAGGAGCTTTTTAAAAAAATAATCAGTTGAATTTTTATATTAAAAAACATTTAAAAAAATATTAAATCAAGAATTTAGAAAATATGGTGTATATGACTTCTGTTTAAAAATTAAATTTATATTTTGCTTATTATATCCAAGTATAAATTTTTTGCCCTTTTTCAAGGAAAAAACACTTAGAAAGCACTATGAAATAAATTGCTTTTTAAGTTAAGTCATTCTGAATTTACTCGCTCAAGAACTTGTGTCTGTATGCTCCATTTGTGATTTGCTTCCTTTTCTCAGGAAGAACTTGAACGGGAAGGGATATGGGACTTCAATCGTTTAAGCCAACCATATATTAGGCAAAAACTGTTACAGGTACTGAATTTATCATTACCACTTCTTCCATTTTGGGTTTCCTTTCCTCAGTGTGCACCAACTCGAGGAAGTACATGACATATAGGCAGATGAAAAACTCTATGTCACGACCAGCCCAAAACCAACAAGTGCCGAGCCCAGCCCAACAACTTAAAAGAATATTTTTTTCCAAAGGCGTACACATGGGAAGTTCAAAGTTGTGAATTAACTGATAGGATTCCAGATTTTTCTTGCTTTTAATTTCTTTAAAACAAAAGCTTATCTCAATTTGTTAGGAAGTTACTCTTTGGTTTAGATAGGGATTTTTATCCTTTAGATAGAGATTTTTATCTTTTAGTTTTCTTGATTGTCAAGACGTTGTGTATTTATTGGAAGCTTTGAGACATAAAGCGGTATCTGAATTTTTTTGGCTTCTATCAAGGAGTTTGGAGATCGTGAGGTTATTTCTTCAACGAGCCTCAACCAATATTTATCAAAATAGCGAGGCGTAGGCGAAAATCCCATAAACACGCTCACAAGTTTACGATTGCTGAATTCTCCGTGAATCGCCCTATAACTAAATCTCTTACTTGCATTCCATGCACAAGCAGCTGGAGGCTTTACGCCTGTGTACAAGGAATACCGGAACGCGAATGACCAGCGACAACTAGAGAGCGATTAGCGACATCAAGATCTGGCCACACGCTTGGAGTAACTATCGATCCAAGTCACTGCATCTAAAACAGAAACTTTGCACGACCAGTGTGGTGACAACAACCACAAAGATTCCCATGATACAGACTCTACAGGCCCGCGCGCACATGAAGGGAAAGACAACTCATTGTTCGTACCTAAGTATACCGGGTTAGATTTTCCTTGTTACGATGGAAAGTCAGTCCCTTTGGCTTGGCTTAATAGCTGCGAGCATTTCTTTGAACATCAGCACGCACATGAAGCATAAAAAGTAGGATTGGCATCCTTCCATCTCGACGGCAAGGCACGGTTGTGGTGTTCCAGAGTTAGAAGAGTGGTGTTCCAAGGGGCTCTGCCACAATTGTGATGAGAAATACACATCGGGACATAAATGGAAATGATTGTTTTTTGTTGGAAGGAATAGAGGACATATCTTACGAATTACGATACTGATCCCGCTGACGAAAAAGAATCAGAAGATTTCGGAGCCTTTATCCATGCAATTTCTGGTCCTGTGGTGCGTAGATAGTGCAGATTTGGGGATAAATTCTGGGCTGCGACTTGAAGGTCCTCATTGATTTGGAAAGCAAGCATTGCTTCGTTGATACACTCGCAGCAACTAAGCTAGGTTTATCCGTGGAAACCAGACCTACACTAAGGGTGTCCGTGGCCAATGGCAGACAACTTCAGTTCTCGGGAGTGTGCAGCGTTGTACAGAATTTTTTGGGAGGGGCTCGATTTTCCGTACCGTTGGGAGAATTTGGGGTGGTCTTGGGAGTGAGTTGGTTGTGCGCACTTGGAGCCATCAGTTGGGACTTCACTAACATGGTCATGAATTTTCCATATGAGGGAAACTCTATTAGTCTACAGGGAGAAGATCTTAGTGCGGGCTCTGGCCCTTTTGCCTTTATTATAACATAATCCATCGGAGGGGAACAACCAGGCCTTCAGGCGCTGCTGGACGAATTTGAAGGTATCCCAATCCCAGTTATTGAAGAACCGGTGGAAGAACTTAATGGGGCCCAATTCTTTACCTAGCTCGATCTTCGAACTGGTTACCAAGTTTTGATGGATCCAACATGCATCCCATGACGGCATTCAAGACTCATCGTGGCCACTTCAAATTTTTAGTTATGCCCTTCTGGCTAACAAATGCACCATCTATATTTCAGGCCATCATGAATTCTATCTTCGGGGATTACTTACGCATATTTGTTATCGTCCTTCGACGATATTTTGATTTACAACAAAATCTTGGGAGGAGCACTTGAAACACTTACATATGGTCTTCTCCACGATAAAGGTACAACAGTTTTTCCTGAAGCCATCCAAATGTTCTCTGGCTCAAACAGAAGTGGCCTACCTCGGCCATGTAGTGATTTAGTCGGGTGTCATGGTCGATGAAGAGAAAATTGCAGTCATTGCTAATTGGCCGACTACGTCCTCTGTCCGTGCCACGTCCTCTGTCCGTGCCCTTCGCTGATTTCTGGGCCTCGTGAGTTATTACTGCAAGTTTGTAAAGAACTGCGGAATTATTGTTGGACCCTTAACCAGCCTCCTTTGCAAGAACTCCTTCATATGGTCACAAGAGGCTACATGCTATTTCGAAGAATTAAAAAGAGTAATGACATCCACACCCGTACTAACCTCACCTAATTTTGCAGAACCATTTGTGGTGGAATGCGATGTTTCAGAAATTGGATTAGGTGTTGTCCTTCTTCAAAACGGGCGTCCCATTACCTGCTATAGCCAGGCATTGGCGTTGCAACACCGTAAATTACCAGCTTACGAAAAAGAGTTGATTGGGTTAACTAAGGCAATCCGCCACTGGCGAACATTTCTATGGGGAGTATAGTTCCTAGTTCACACCGACCATACAGTCTCAGATTTCTGATGGAACAATGTATCATGACTTCCCCTCAGCAACAATTGATCATCAAGATGTTGGGATTTGAATTCAAGGTGGAATATAAATCAGGAAAATCTAATGTGGTCGCTGACGCACTCTCGAGACCAGATGAATCAAATAATAGCTCTATTTGTCCTTATTTTTTTTATTATAGGAAACAGTACTTTTATATTATAATAATAAGCGCGTTACAAAAATAGCGGATGAGTAATCCGCGAAATCTAAGAGCGCTAGTACACTATCGTCAAGA
>NW_027354950.1:0-3373 GCF_012295235.1 Primulina huaijiensis
TTTTGCTCTGTTTGCAACATGAATGGGCACACTGTGGATACATGCTACAAGATACACGGTTATCCACCAGGTTTTAAGACAAAGCCTCGCAACCAATTTCCGACTCAATCAAGCTCGGTTAATCAAGTTTCAAATAAGTCTCATCAATCCGATGGTGCGACTGATGATGTTGGCAACAATGGTGGGCAATTTTTCCAAAGCCTAGATAAGAATCAGTACAGTCAACTCATGAACATGTTTGCCAATCATCTGTCTTCTGCCATCTCCAAAACGCACGACGAGCCTGGACCATCACATTCTTCAGGTACATGTTTTTCCATATCTACACCACATCCCTTACTGTCTTCATCATGTTGGATAATGGACACGGGAGCATCACGCCATATCTGTTCGAATATTAAAGAATTTATTTGCTTGAGACCTGTGCAACACTCGGTGGTCACTTTGCCAAATCATACACAAGTTGATGTTAAGTCTTGTGGGGATGTCAGGATAAATGACAGATTGGTCATTCGAGATGTTCTATTTGTTCCGGAATTCAAATTCAATCTATTTTCTGTGGGATTCTTTATTGCTAATACTGAGATGATTGTGAGCTTTTCCCAGGATCAGTTTACGATCCACGACCCCAAGCTCAAGAGGATGATTGGCAAGGGTAGACGTGTGGATAATCTCTACGTTCTCGAAGCAGTCACTCCATTAGAATTTCCAGCAAACACAATTTCTGTGCAAGTGTGGCATAATCGTCTCGGACATCCTTCCCAAAGGGTTCTGGAATGCATGAAAGATCAACTTCACTGCCAAAAGGTCACTATGGACAACAATAATCCATGTTGTATATGTCCTTTAGCTAAACAGAAACGATTGCCTTTTGTTTCGAATCGGAGTATGTCTTCATTTCCCTTTGAGTTGATACACTGTGATATATGGGGACCTTTTGCTGCTCCCACCATACATAATCAAAGATTTTTTCTTACCCTCGTGGATGATTGCACGCGTTTTACATGGGTGTTTCTTATACAAAATAAATCTGATGCATCACAAATATTCTCACGGTTTTATGCTATGGTAGAGACGCAGTTTAATAGCAAAATCAAAGCTATTAGGACTGACAATGCTCGAGAGTTAGCATTCACAGATCTAGTGTGTACAAAAGGAATGATACATCAATTCTCTTGTGTTCAAAGACCGGAGCAGAATTCTGTAGTTGAAAGAAAACATCAGCATTTGTTAAATGTTGCAAGATCACTGTATTTTCAGTCGGGAGTCCCTATTCACTTTTGGGGGGAATGTGTTTTAACAGCGGCTTTCTTGATCAATAGAACATCTTCCCCTTGGCTCAAGAACAAAACACCATTTGAGCTCTTGTACAAGACTCATTTTAACTACTCAACACTTAAAGTGTTTGGTTGTTTGGGTTTTGCTTCCACACTCCCAGCTTCAAGGGATAAGTTCCAACCGCGAGCAAGAATGTGTGTTTTTCTAGGATATCCTCCCGGCATGAAGGGTTATAAGATGTATGACCTCAATAACTCAGAGATTTTTGTGTCACGAGACGTGGTATTTCATGAAAGTCTATTCCCTTTTCATTCGGTTAACACATCAGCACCTTTGATTGATGTATTTCATGATCTTGTGCTGCCCAGACCAGCACCAGGAAGCATTTCTTCTCTGGATGATCATACTCAAAGTAGGATATTTGGTGAAGATCTTCATCCTATTGCGGTTGAGGAGGCAGTCACTCAATCTGCCCCTCAACCCACACAAGCTGATGTACCAGTTCGAAGATCATCTGCTCGGGTCCCTCAACCTCCATCGTATCTTCGAGACTACCATTGTAACTTGCTGACAGCACACTTATCTCTTGAAATTCCTACTACATATCCCTTAAGTGACCACTTATCGTACGACACTCTGTCTCCACAACACAGGGCATTTGTTCTTAACGTATCCACACAATTTGAACCAACATTCTATCATGAGGCTGTCAAATACCCACATTGGAGAGATGCTATGAACGAAGAACTCTCGGCCCTGGAAGAAAATTGCACGTGGTCCACTGTACCGTTGCCTCAAGGCAAGCATACCATTGGTTGCCGTTGGGTATATAAAATCAAATATGCCTCAGATGGATCAGTTGATCGTTATAAAGCTCGGCTCGTGGCTAAGGGATACACTCAACAAGAGGGTGTTGATTTTTTTGAAACCTTTTCACCGGTTGCAAAACTTGCTACGGTCAAGATACTCTTGGCTCTTGCCGCTGTCAACAATTGGTGTTTAGTTCAGCTAGACGTCAATAATGCTTTCCTCAATGGAGACTTACTTGAAGAAGTCTACATGGATTTGCCCCTCGGATATTCAACAGCTGTGTCGAAGTCAAGTCATATGGTTTGTAAACTTCATAAGTCCTTATATGGACTCAAACAAGCATCTAGACAATGGTACTCAAAGTTTTCTCATTCTCTTCTTGAGTTTGGCTTTACCCAATCAAAATCCGATTACACACTGTTTACTAAAAGATCCGAGTCATCATTTATTGCGTTACTGGTATATGTCGACGACATAATCATTGTAGGCCCATCTCAGACAACCATTGAGTCTCTTAAGGTCTTTCTCAAGACTCAATTTAAGCTGAAAGACTTGGGCAACTTGAAGTACTTCCTCGGCCTGGAAATTGCTCGATCTAAGGCTGGAATTTCCCTCTGTCAGCGCCAGTATGCATTACAGCTCTTAGAAGACACAGGCCTCCTTGCTGGAAAACCAGCCACTACTCCCATGGATCCAACACATAAGTTAGCTGCTGATGATGGAGTTCTCCTTGAGGATGCTTCTGTCTATAGGCGTCTTATCGGTCGTCTGTTGTACCTCACCATCACACGTCCCGATATTACATATGCTGTCCATAAGCTGAGTCAATTTGTTGCTCATCCTCGCTCCTCACATTTGACAGCTGCTCACCATCTACTCCGGTACCTCAAGTCATCACCTGGCCAAGGAATTTATTTTTCAGCTACGTCAACGCTTCATATCAAAGCCTTCGCAGATGCTGATTGGGCGTCGTGTCCTGATACTCGACGCTCCGTCACGGGCTTTTGCATCTTTCTCGGTGATTCCCTTATATCTTGGAAGTCCAAGAAGCAAACCATCACCTCTCGATCATCTGCTGAAGCAGAGTACAGAGCTCTCGCCGGCACCACCAGTGAGTTAGTTTGGATCTTGCAGCTGTTGAAGGACTTTCAGGTTCATATCTCTGCTCCAGCAATCATTTTCTGTGACAATCAAGCGGCCATCCACATTGCCAATAACCCGACTTTTCACGAACGTACTAAACACATTGAGATTGATTGTCACTTTGTGCGCGAAAAGATTGTGG
>NW_027354951.1:0-3376 GCF_012295235.1 Primulina huaijiensis
CCGGGAGTTCTTTGGTTCTCCTCAATGAGCAGCACTTTGCGCTCGAGAGTTGACGAGGAACTTTGAGTCCTAGGCTCCATCCCCTCTTCTTTTCCCATTCTGATTCCCGGTCCCTCTGACAGGGCCAATAACCCTCCTCCTGGTTTTATTACTTTTTTCCGAGACTAAGTCAGAAATGGTCTCCGATTTCCCGTCCCCTCTTTCTACATCGAAGTTGCCAAATTTTTTGGTGTACCTATTAACCAACTTCACCCTAATTCTTTCCGGATTATGGCCTCGACCTACGTCCTTTTTAGGATGCACGATCTTCTTATCACTCATCTCATTCTTCACTATTTTTTTGTTTGCCTGCTGAGAGATAATGCCTTCTCCTTGTCTGCACGGCTCAAATCTCGATTCCTTGTTGATATCCCTTCTTCTCAGAAGGGATGGAAAGAACGTTTTTTCTACATCCACCTCCTGGACCCTCTTTCTTGTTTAACCGGGTTTCTCCCTTCTTTACCTCTGCAACTTGCGCTTCCATGGTCTTATAAATTCGAGGAGCCATACACCCGAAGCCAAGATTTAGTAGAGGGTAAAAAATTTTCTTCTTCCACTCTCATTTCTGAGGAAAATTTAATAACATACAGGTTGAGTGCCCGAGTTGAAGACCCTATGGACCGGGTAATTGAAGAAGTTGCTGTCTCGGGTGTTCTACCCAATAACTCTCAATTTTTGAATTTACTCTTTTATTTTCTCCATCTGTGTATTTTAAGTACTTAACCTCTTTTTCTCTTCTTTTGTTTCTTACAAATAACTACAAAATGCAAGAGGCATTTGTCAAGAAGTGGGCGGCCGAGAAGGCAACCAAGGAGAAAAGAAGGCGGGCCGCTCAGAAAGCTGCAACAGAGAAGAAAGTGGTGCGGCCGGCAACTACTGAATCCCGGGCATTTTCCTCAGCAAAGGAGGAGGTGCCAAGACAAGAGATTCCCCGAAAATGGGAAATGGTTCGGGCTGAGTCCACAGAGGATTCAGCAGATCATGTTCCTCTGGTTTAGAGGAAAAGGAAGGCAGTGACCAGCCTGGAGCTAGTCCTCCTCGGAAGTAATCAAGATGGAAAACAGGGCACCTCCCGAGCCTCCCCATCCTCTCCTCCTCTCCAAACTCAGCTACTCAGCGAGCCCATTCAGTCCAACTTGCCTACTAGGGTAAACATCTTTTCGGAGGGAGTTATTCCAACTGGACTTGTACTCTTCAAACATATGCTTCTTCATGTTGAGGAGGCACATTTGAAGAGTTCCCTCCCTACCTCCAAGCTTTTCGAGGGATCAAACCGAATCTTTTCTGTTAGTCCTTCAGATTTAATTTATTTATTTATTTTTACTAAATTTTCTGAACAGGGTGTTCAAATGCTGATTTCGGCCTTTGAAGAGGTAGCTGCGGCGGCCACCATTGCTAATGATTGAGCCCGATCATTCCAGGATCTTTGGGAGCAATTACAAAGGGAATTTTCCTAGGCTCGATCAATTCGCGACAAAGCATTTGCGGTCTTCTGGCTGCCCTGGAGAAGGCTAACCATCAGTTGGACACGGCCAACCAGCAACTGGAAGAGGCTAATGCAGATCTGGAAAAGGCCCGGGAGGACAATGAAGAAAACCTTGGCCGGATAGAGACTCTACAAGGGCACTATTTTGTCTTGGAGTCAAAGAATAATTCAATGTCCGAGGATCTAGAGAGACAAATGTTCCAGGCAGAGGCTGCTGAGAGTGCCTTTGGTATTGCTGAACTCAATCAGATAAATTGTGAGCCTCCTTCCTACAGTCTTATGAGTTTAAGAAGGCAGTTGAAGATCAGGCCTACTCTGTCTCCCGGACCGGCTTTGAAAAGTTCCAGAAGAAATTTGAAGAGACCGGTCTTATTCCAAAAGATATGGAAAACTTTCTCGATTTTGAATAGGCCATAGCATCCCTTCCCAAGGATGCTGAAGAGAAGGAGGTCCCAAAAGAAGAGGAGCAGCCAAGGTCGAGCCCCATAGATGTATAATAGGATTGTAATTTTTCTTCTTTCAATTTTCTTGTAATTCTTGCCTTCGGGCTTTTATCAATGAAATATTGTTCTCCTTTAACTGTTTGCTTCAATAACTTGATAATACTTCCTATATACCCGGCCTCCTTAGAAATAATGAGATTTTTCTTATTCATAAACAACTTGTGAATGTTGATTCTCTGAATTTTTCTAAGTGTTGTAAAATAGTCGGTATTTCAATAAGTAGTCGGGATGTTGAGCCCTAAGCCGGGATTTGGAGTGGCCAAGGTGCGGAGCCCCGAGCCAGGGTACATAGCCCTGGGCTTAATGGATTAACCAAGGTACGGAGCCCCGGGCCAGGGTACGAGTCTCTGGACTTAATGAATGGCCAGAGTATTGAGCCCTGGGCCGGGGAGGTGATAGGCACTAATCACGATTCAATTAGTTTAACTGAAATTGATTTCTGACATTGATAATTAAAATAGTTTAATAATTGATTGGGGCACTTGAGTTATGCTCGGGAAAGAGCAAAAGTAGTTTGAATATACAATCACAAGTTGTGATCTCATTGCTAGTATATACTTAAACCATTGTAGGTCATACAAATACTGATTGTGATCAACTCAAATAGAAAAATTAAATTCAAGTTGTAAATTCAATGATTTGAAACTTAATATGATTAAGTATATGAGCTTATAATAGTAATTACGGACTAATATTAAGTTTTCATGAAAATTGATTGAAGTTTCCATTTCCGAAATGTCCCGAAAATGTAAATAATGATATTGACATCCTAGTAATTAGGCCGTCATGTTCTTGACGAAAATAAATTTGATTTATATTTATGGATTACAATGTAAAAGGTATGGGATTAGAATTATTTAATTACATGTTTTGTTAAATATATTAATTTGTTGAGGTTTTTAAATATTAATTTTTAACCAAAGTAAATAAAAGAAAATCTAAAGACTCGTGGACATGACATTTATTCGAGAAATATGAGATTATTCATATATAAATTTAGGAAATATAAGTTACTTTTTTGTTCTGTAATAAATAACTCTAATCAAGTAATAGTTTTATTTTAGATCGAATTGAGTGGTAATTGAAGACATAAAATACGGAGACTCCATAAAATATTTTAAGCCCTAAGTAAGTATTCACCTTGTTTCAAGGTGCACTCGGAAGAATTTTTCCTGAGACTATTTTCTTGATTTTTGAGTTACTCGTTCATATTATATATAATTTCGAATGTGTTTTTGAGACGATATAAAATAACATGTTCATATAAATCAAATAAATTTCTATTACCATCTATTGTATGGTAGATTCGTCGTTGCAAAGTAATCTATCGTTGCGATCAATTTGAGAT
>NW_027354952.1:0-3384 GCF_012295235.1 Primulina huaijiensis
GAATATTCTAATATTCTGACGTTAGAGCGAGTCTTCATCCCTGTTTTGATTCCTTCTATTATATTCTTCTTATATAATTTTTCAACCTCGATTTAATATTTCCCTTTTAACTCAATTTGAACAATTACTCATATTGCGTTTATTTACTTTTTTTAAATATTAATATATTTAATATTTTTTTGTTGTTTTCTTAACTACATTCCATTTTATCGATACATTTTATATATAAAATAAAATAAAATAAAATAAAATTGAATATAATGATTTAAAATAAGATGTCTTAATAAACTACAAGAATACAAAATTTAATAAATATATATTAATAAAAAAAATAGAAAAAATTAATACTTTGGGAAAAAAAAAATTATATATCAATGTTGGCCTAGCACGGACTAATCAGTGCGCGTAAATTCGGTGCTTACAGCAAAAGGGTACCCATACTTGGGCTCAATCTATGCTATTTCCTTTTTTGGATATTATTTGATTCGTTTTTCTTGATTCTTGATTGTTACGATCGGCGTGTGCTCTTCGGAAGCTCCAAGGAAATTTTGTGGGATTGTGAAATTGTTACAAAGTCTGCTATAATCTTGTAGAATAAACTGTGCCGATCACTTTTTTGTTGCATCGAGGTCCAAATTTTATGCTTTTTTTTTCTTCCTGCATTTAGCAGTCAGTGACCCCGCATCTGTAGTGGGAGTGTAATGATTATCTTGAAAGTTGCATTTTTTAAGAATGATTATGTGTGAACTTTGAAGATTGCCACACATTTAAAAATATTATCGGTTGTTAATCCTTGATATGGCAACTTTATCAGATTCAAGATTATTTGTACTGCTCCCAAGTTTCGTTTAGGGCGTTGCATTGAATTTTTAAGCCTTTAGCTTCTGCCGTTATTTGCCAATGCTTTTTTGATCGGTAGGATAAAAAACTCACGGTGCTTAGAGTATGCAAATCAAGATTTCTGCTGATCCCTTTTTGTTTTTGATATGTTTATTTATTGTTTTTAGACAATATGTTTATTTATTGTTGAAGGTGCCTTTTCGGTGTGTTCAAGATCGGGAATGACATTTTTGCGAACTTATTCTGAATTCTTTCTTTGTTGCATTATTTCAGACTGGAGGTCTTGTGCAATGCCACTTTTCAGGAATTTTGTGGTGGTTTTGTGGGTTCTATCGAGTTTTGAAGGGGCTATTTCACACGGGGTTCAGCCTCTTTCACGAATTTCTATTGAAAATGCTGTTATTGCTTTAGAAGAATCGGCTTATATTAGATGCTCTCCATCAGTTCTTGGGGCCAACGTAAGTCTTGGCTACATTATACGTTCTTTTAACAGTGTGCTTAAGAGATTTGATCCTGCCATATGTTACGTTATTGTTAAACTGACATGAAAACCTGTACCACTATAAACTTCTCTCCAAGTTTAATTATTTCCTCTCTGTTTTAGGGGCAAAATGATGAATTGGTTACTTTAAAATATAGCAGCCCAAACCCATCGATAGATGATTGGATCGGAGTGTTTTCTCCGGCTAATTTCAGGTACGATAAATGTATCTATGTACACGGATTAACTTCACGAATTCACCTTTTTCAATTTTCTTAAGCTCCACTCCTCCAAGGATCCAACTTTGTCATGTGAGAATTTTGTCCATGATGAGTATTTAACATAAAATGGTATACAGTAATCCTTATTTACAGAATTTTTATGTGTTCTTGTCAGCTCGTCAATCTGCATTGCAGAAAATCCCAGAGTTGGCCCTCCATATTTATGTACAGCGCCCGTAAAGGTTTGTCCAGTCACCTGTTACCTGGAATTTGTCAGATAACTAGCATATATATAGGTTGTGTGCCTAATGATATAATCTTTATTCAATTCCTATGCAGTATCAGTTTGCTAATTTCAGCAGTCCTAATTACAAGGATACAGGTAGAGGATCTCTGAAGCTCCAGCTGATAAATCAGAGATCAGACTACTCGTTTGCTTTATTTTCTGGTGGCTTATCCAAAGTAGGTCTTCCAGAATCTGTTAAGTTCTTTTGGTTTAGTCTTTGTATCTCAATAATGTAAGAAAATCTTTAGCAGATAAGTTAAATTAGAGATTAACATGACAACTCTAAGTTCTTTCATCTATTTACAGCTAAGACTATTGAGTTGAAAGCATTTACTGGAGTGGAAATAACAATGACTTATAATATATATCTATTCTTGTTAATATATCTGTAGATGGCTTCACTAAATTTGCATGACATCGTGGATATGAAGGAGAAAATAAATTAAATTCATTAGTTTGTTTTCCTCTAACTTTCAATTCCCTAGAAACCGCTAGATGTGATTTTCTTAGGCACCGTTTGATGTGAATGATAAGACATTGATTGTTTCCACATTTTTGTTTCAAATAGCATTTGACTCGAGTTCTACAATAATGGAGTTTTATATCCTTTTGTCATCCATATCTTAATATACCCATATCATACATCTTTTATCACTCCATCACATAAACCAAACGGTGTCTCATTGTGTATTTTTATGGACATCAAACTTGAAACATTTAAGATAATGGTAGTTTATTTTATTTTTATTCAAGGGTGTTGATAGCAAACTCCATTGTGTTTTGCAACCATAAATACTCTTGAAATGGAGGGTAGAATGAAAATTTGGAGTGCTGAAATGATTGGTCATATTTAATCTTGTTATTATGGCTCCGTTTTAACTTTATAACAGCCAAAGCTGGTGGCAGTATCAAATGTAGCGGCTTTTGCTAATCCAAATGTGCCCCTTTATCCACGTTTAGCCCAAGGAAAAACATGGAATGAAGTAAGTTTATATTTTTGTTGATTAACCTTCATTTGTAATATATACAATTCTAGTAAAATGAATAATTATAAATTGGTATTTAGATGACTGTAACCTGGACTAGCGGGTATAGTACTGATGAAGCAGAGCCACTTGTTGAATGGGGTAAAAAAGGAGGAGAACAAATGCGTTCTTTAGCAGTTACATTGACTTTTGATCGCAACAGCATGTGCGGTGCGTTAACTCTACCTAAGTTAAATTTTGGAGAAATAGATTATAATCAATATAAAAATTTTTATTCTAGTAGTTTGCTGCTAAAAAACAACCAGTGATTGTCTTGTAATATTAAGTATAATGATAAATATTTATCACTCGTGTACAAATTTGTAGGTGCACCAGCAAGAACTGTTGGATGGCGTGATCCTGGATTCATTCATACCAGTTTTCTGAAGGATTTATGGCCCAATTCATTGTGCGTTCTATTTAAAAATTTGATTCATGTCATGCTTTCAGTTTTCGCAATGTTCAGAAGCACACAGTGCAGCTGAATCTTTATACCCAGTTTTTCCAAATTTTTTCTTGCCTTTGCTTAAA
>NW_027354953.1:0-3392 GCF_012295235.1 Primulina huaijiensis
TATGAAAATTATTTTTTATATGTCAGAAATATTATTTTTCACTTCGGATATAAATATAATCGATCTATCTCACGAATATATATCTGTAAAATCGTATCACATCATTCTGAATAATAAATTTTGACTTGTACCGATAAAAATGTGAGTTTGAAGTGGCAATATAAGGCGTCGGAGGTAACAATTGAGAGTGAAACACTCACTATGTGTGTTCCAATAACATTTTTCACCCTTATCTATTCACTCTAATCTCATTCACTCGTATTTGTTTAGCAAGTCATAATACAATTTATTTGGCCTTTGAAGCATTGATCGAGCCAAGATCTGAATATGAGCAACGGAGTTTTACTATCTCTGTTTCAGTCTTATGTTGATTTGGTGATGTTTATTTTTAAAAAACTAGTGTTTCGGTGCACGCATTCTGTGTTTATATGGATTTTTTCTTAATTTTTATTTAGTTTATTAATTTTTTCAGTTGTTTCGTGGATAGAGATGATTTGTAATTTGTCGAGGAAAATTAATATAATATAATTTTTTTAAAAAAAACATGGTAAGATAGGGGCAACCCGGTGAAAAAGCTGAAAGTTGTAAATGTATTAATGGAAAGTTGGAAACTAAAGCTTGAAATATAAACTTACGAAAGAGTGGTACAAATCGAGAATCTTCTATTTGCTATCTGAATTTAATACGAAATTATTTAATATTTCACACGTTGAATTGCAAGAAATTCCATATAAAATTGTATCGGAATGCCCTTTACGTTCCGTGGACTTGAAAACACCATTTTTAAGTAATTACCTTAATTTTAATCGTTTTCTTGAAAAAAAAAAAAGGGGACATCCATCGAATCTTAAAGCATATTTTGTACGAGAAGTTGAATCAAATGAACTGTGGGTTTATAAGCGCTCGATACTGTGTCGCCATCGAAATAGATTACACTACACTGCAATTTTCCAAGGTTCCCCACATACAAAACACGTGATTTGACATAAGCATATCTTGTGTGATATCTAGAGGAAACAACTTACAGAATGGAATGAATTAAGAAATGACGAGGAAGAAATGACGGGGAAGAGACGTGACAGGAGTAAATATACTATTTTTTGACAATAATACTCGTATTTTCAACGGCAAGTCGACGTACACGGAGTATAGGCAAAAACCCATGTGTGGGCAAAAGAGAGTGAAACTTCTTGGCCAATAGAAGAAGCTTTGTGAACATTTCGTTTGGAAGGAAAAAAACTACAACAATTTGGTCAAACGACACATATTTGTGTGAAATTTTGAAGTCCTGAAAAATGAATTCCTTGTCTAGGATATAAAACAACCCCAATATTTTAGTTTACAAAAAGCGACTCAGCCTCAAATGCAACGGCAAATTATAGGGATTCAAAGTGTGTGGCGAGATGCATCTGCCTGAAAGTAGTACTGATCTTGTGAACTCCTCAAGGCAGAGCACGCCTTCATAACCTCTGTCAACAAAATATTTTCCTTCAAACATTTGCTATCATACCATGACAAGTTTTATCACGATGTTACAGAGCAATTGATGCAAGAAATGAACGGATTCGCTGCAACATTTCTGCTTTAACCGTGTCGGGGACAGATGCTGCAAGCAAAAACAACCCATATTCCCTCAGGATCAAAAGCAAAAGAAAAATTCACAATGCCACAATTATTGGGTCTCACAAAAACGAAGAAGCAGCCACATCAGCACACGATCACCTGAAAGATAATCTTTCATGTCCTCAAATCTCAACTGTTTTGGTGTATCATTTGAAGTTTTGAAAGTTGCATATACGAGATGGTTGAAGGCGTCAGAATAGTCAACCAATGACTTTCAAACATAATTTTAGAATCTTTACGGCCAAATTTAAATTACAAAGTTAATTTATAATATTTAACGGGATGGAGAAGTCATAGTGTGTTTACCAAAAATTTCTTGTGTTTACCAAAAATTTCTAAGTTCTTCATAAAAAAGGGGAGAAAAATGAAAAAAATCCATTACTGATAAAGTGGAACAGATAATTACGTATGCCGATATTCAAGAGTCAAGAAAAAATATCTTATGACGGTAAGACAGCACAGAAACAGAAATCAAAAGAACGGTTTTAGCCAAGGAAATAATTTACTTGTGACAACCAACTATGACATACCCAAATGGATCACGGATTTCAGTTACTATATCATGCATGCGAGATAGAAGATGCAATGCATTATACAGGTGCAAACATCTATGCAAATTTATAGATAATCAGGTAAAAAAGAATAAAGTATATGACTAATATCTGGAGCATACAAAGAGATAAAAGAAAGACATAAGCTAACGCATGGAGGTATTAGCAATTAGCTCAGAGACCCACCTCTTCCTTTTGGGGTTATGGCATTGATAAGGTCATCAACAGTTACATTATTCCTTCCCTTCTTCCTCGCAAATTCCCTTTTTGATCAAATGGTAAAAAGTTTCCCAAGAAATCAATTCATTTGTAGCACAAGATAAGCTTGAAATTTAACAGAGGACAAAATACAGGGTAAAAAACCATCCAATTGATAACAAAATTAACAAGTGTTAACTTAATCACACCACCAACTATTTCCTTCTCATGCCTTTAACAAAAACGACTACTTTTCTACAATTACAGGCAGAAAAGAGAAAGAAACCTGCAAAGAGCTTTCATCTCATCCTTCCAGCCGCACTCGACGAGCCTTTCCCTGAGTAGATCCTTCAGCCGTTCCTTTTCCCCGCTCTCAATCAACTAGATAAAACAATGACTTAAACTGATAAAACCAAAGCCTCTGATTTCCATCAATAATACTTCTCTCTACTAAAATTTGAACTGTTTCGTGGAATTAAAATTTCAAACAGATACAACCAACTGAAAACATTAATTACCTTCATGTTGACAATTTCCTGCAGGGATGGTTCACGATCCGGCTCGATTTCAGCATCCGGAGTTGGCGGACGTTTAACTGACGCCCTCCTATTTTTCAACCAAACAAAATTAAACCGAAACCAATGTTCTAACCGAATGTTACACTTTTTCTTCAGAAAAAGGCGAAATTTTCTTACATTTGGATCGGAAAACTCAAAGAGGGCAGTAGTTTGCCACAAATCGACCTGCACCGTGTTCTTCGATGGAGGCTGTGTGTGTTGTTTTCCCGTTTTGGTTTTCCCCAATGTTGCTTCTGGAATGGGTTAATGTGCGAAAATGAAAAATAGGAAATTTAATTAAAAAAAACAATTATTTCTCAAATATTTAAGTGACGTAATATAGTTTGATATGAAGAATCTGATGTGAAAAATATATAATATTTTAAGAGTATGTCTTTTGTGAGAAGGTCTCACGAATTTTTATCTGTGAGACGAGTCAACACTACCGATATTCACAATAAAA
>NW_027354954.1:0-3394 GCF_012295235.1 Primulina huaijiensis
ACCTACTCAAATTTTTATTATGATATTTCTATTCTTTTATTTTATATATGTTTGAGTATTAATTTCTTTAAAATATAATGAATTAATGTTAGTTATGTGATAATAAATTTTGGTCCTTTTCAAATAATTAAATAACATACAGTTTAAAGCAAAGTTTCAGGTTTAGAATATTTCAGTGAAAATATGGGTAATTAATATTGCGATTGAACCAATTTGAATTTTCTTAATTAAAACTTTATATGAAAAATGTTAATTCATTTATTTGACCATATAAATTTAATTTATCTAATATTTAATTTAACTTAAGCTTGCAAATGTCTATTTAATTTGAGCTAGCAGATCTAAATGATTAATTAATTCCCCCCCCCCTTATATTACTAATTACATTATATTATCTAAGGATTTTAGTCACATGCCTTCCTAATTTTCTCATGTTATTGTTGATTCATATAAGCTACTAAAAAAATTAATACACTTCACAGACATACATATATCCTGTGTATGTGAAGTTCTTTATAAAGAATTAAAAAACAATTTGTATTCAAGAATTTAATCAAAAAAATTTAAGTTTTATTTATTAAAAAATATTATTAATTTTTTCAAATCAAGTGCCAATAAAATTATATGATTTTTATATGTGTAGTATAATAATTTAATTTAAAAAATTCATGACTACGATTTTAGACCTAACGGAATTTCAAGATTGTAAGTTATTAAATTAAATAAAGATATGGAACGGACCATTTAAGTAATACAATCGGACTTTATCCAGTTCAACCGGACACTGCATGCTTCATTGCATTTGATATTTGAGTCAGACATCACAAAGTCTAAAACTATCTTACCTATCAGTTACTGACTAATCGTAGATGAGAAACATGATAATCAATAAGTCAGAATGTCTACCAATAAGACATTTGTTTCGGTCTTCTCTCTCATGAGATCAACTTGACAAAGTTATCTATCACTACTTTTGACAAGACGTCAACAAATCATTAAATGCATCATACTATAATTCAAGAAATAACGAAGATAAAATTGCATTTCATGAGAAAAAAATCGAAGTTTGAAAACAATTTGAATGTTAGAATCAAGAGAAACTATAAATTGAGAGTATATTCATTTATTTGAGGTTGTCCAAACAAATTACAAGTCTACAAACTCTCAATTTTCTCAAAATTTTCAATAACACTTATTTGAACAATTATTCAACCGCTCGCAAACTCCCACGTTCAAGTTCATTACAGATAATTAGGGATCAAACAAGGTTTTCTCACAACTTCTCAAATCGTCGTTAAAATCTCTGCCGAGAGTTGTTTGAATATGAGGATTTATTTACTTAAAATTGTTGTATTGTTGTTTAAGTAGAACTAGGAATTTCATTTATCAAATGATAAGTCCTAAATCGAAGTGAGTTTGTATAAATCGTTGTAAAATCAAAGTTTTCTATGTAATTTCTTCTTAGGTGGAACAAGACAAACATAAAAGTTTTAACATTCGAACTTCCATAAAATCTCGTGTTACTTTCTTTACTGCATTTTACTTTTATGCGGTTCACTTTGCTAAAAGCCTAGTCATTCTATCATTTCATCATCTAGATCTAACATGACAATTTTGCACTTTGTAAAATACTTTTAAGTGGTCCAGCTACATCTGTCCGGTCGAGAAAAATATTTTTATAGTTAACAACAGTTAAGTTCGATTTGAAAATCATCTCAAGTCAAAATATTTCGAAAAGAATTTTAAAAATTTTATTCATCATTTCTAAAATCTAAACTTGATTCTAACATTTCATATAAAAATTGTGATTTGAAAGGGGAGGGGAAGATATAGGGAAAAATGATTTAAGATGTCCATCCAAATAATAGGTTGAAGTCAAGATAATTTTTGACATTTTATAATTATACTTAATGTTTTAATGGTTGTATTTTAATTAATTTTATGTAGTAATTAAAAGTTTATTGAAATTTAGAATATCTCTAAACTTTTATAGCGTTTTTAAAATTGAAGGATGAATATCACTAAACAAAATTTGTTTCAATACTATTAAAATTTTTATAAAGTTTAGATTATATATTTTAGACTTTTAAATTCCACAAAACTCTTTAAAAAGTCACTTGTTCTCCTTTGTCGAATGTAGCTCACAAGAGAAAAAGTAAAAACAACGTTGCCTGTAAACAACAACAAAGCTTTCACTAGAGGTTTAATTTATAACATATATCCATACGTAATTATATTATATTGTTGAATATTTAATAAAATAAATTTATAAATCAAAATGATTAAATTCATATATCACAATATGTCAAGAATTAACGTCGAATTATCAAAAAATCTAAATAAAAGTAAATGCATACAAAAATCTATTGATTGATCTAGCGTTGGAGTTATGGATTTTCCAAGACAACATAGAATCGATCACCTTATTCTTGTCTTAGATAAAAGAATGAGAGATATCTAGAATATGTATGCTGTATGTATATATTCTATGCTATTCTATGTGTCTCGAAGACCGTAACCTTATACAACCTTAGTAATTTTCGACCCATTATAGAAGACTTAATTAAACTGAGTTTCTACACATTAGGTGGATCATACCAATTTAATTAATACTTTGAAAACTCATAATTAATCAGATCGTCTTATCGGTTCATTTATTAGATATCTTCTCCATATACAATTAATTAAATTATGCGAGCCTACCAAATAATTCTCACATTTTTTTATAATATATTTATTCAACCTATATAATAATTATTCAAAGCACATAATTTTAGGGAAAATAAACACTGGAAATAGTTAGTGCCAATGAATAATTTGAAGACAATGGTGGAAGTGATTATTGTTTTAATAATCCGCCATCCGTAAAAGCATCCGTAAAAGCGTAGACGAGAAAGCAAATGCCATAAATATCTGCTGTAGCATTCATTATCTTCATAGCATCACTCACTCACTCACCCACCAACCAACAGATTTTTCTTGCTTCGCCGAACTGTATTATTTTTCTTGGAACATTATCACATGCAAATTCCGCGATTGATCCTCTCTTTTTGGCTAACCCCAAGCTTAACGTGTCCAACACGATTTTGCTATTGTCCCTAATCGCTGCCTAACCTTAAAAACCCGCAATTTCTTTGTATGGGTTGAAACGGGCTGTGTACAGAATCTTGATGGAGAGGGATAGTGATTTGGAGTCTGATCTGTGTGATGAAGGTGATGAAGAGGAGGGAATTGGAGCTGGGTTAGGGTTTTTGTTGAGGAAGAGTGGTGGAGACCAGTCGCCGTTCTGTGTAGACTCTCTTTTGCAGCCTGCGCCTTGTGGGTTTATTGTCGTCGACGCGTTGGAGCAGGATAATCCCATTATTTATGTCAATTCCGTGTTCGAGATGGTGAC
>NW_027354955.1:0-3397 GCF_012295235.1 Primulina huaijiensis
CAAAACACAAGTCAATACATGAAAAAAAAAAAAAAATTCCAACACATAAATATTATTTTTTTGTGAGCTATATTATTTAAAAAATTGCATAATATAAATTGATTTGAGTAAAATACACATTTTACTCATAAAAAAATATCATTTTCTAAAAATATAAAATATCATTTTTTATATAAAAATGGAGCAACAAACGTTATTAATTAGAGTATGTCTCTTGTGAGACGATCTCACGATGCTTTATCTGTGAGACAGATCAACCCTACCGATATATATGATAAAAAATAATACTTAAATAATATTTTTTCATGAATGACCCACGACCGATATACATAATATAAAAAAATAATACTCAAGTAATATTTTTTCATGAATGACTCATATATTCGACTCACGAAATTAATACGTGAAACCGTATCACAAAAATTTTTGTTTATTGAATATTTTCATCAAAACATAATATATGTTTCCAATCTCATATATCTTTATTTTTCCACTTTTATCTTCTTCTTTTTTTTTATTTTCGGTGTAAAGTCAAATTTTATCTTCTGTCGCAAATTTCAAGATTTAATACGCTATCTCCCTGTTTTTTTAAAGTAAGAATGCCGCACATCATAACACATAAAAGCTAAAACATAAAATTATCATAAAAAACTAAACTAAATTTATCGTATTTAAACAGATTGTGACAATCGTTTTTAAAGTTAAATATCTTCGAGAATATGTCATTTATTATCTAAATCGTGTTCAAAAGTATTTTAATATCCTCAAACACGTTATTTCAATTAGGCGTCAATTTGCTACGTGTTAGACACGTAAGTGAATAGTTTTGTTTTTGGTTCTCTAATGTTACTATCGTCCTTCTCGACGAAAAAATCATGATAACTAATTCATAATGACTCAACGTGTGTAAGATTTATTTAAAACACCATGGGACCGAAAACTTGGCCCAATGATCTGAAATTCTCAGCGTATTAACTCAAGTTCGAGTTTTTCCTTAAATTAAGATATTAAAAAAAAAGAAAAAAAAAACACACCCCCGATATATTCCAACAGTCTGTTCTTTCTGATATACGATAGAAGGCAAACCAAGACTCGGCAACTTTGTCCTATTATTACATAATAACTGAACTATATCTCGCGCGCGCGCGCACACAGAGGCGGATCATATAATATTCCATGGATCGGCTAGTCTTATTATCGATGTTACTATCTAAGCAGTAGCTGTGCACGTGGGACAGGCACACCCTGCGCCACACTTACAAAAGGCCTTCCCTGTTCCGCCGGAGGCTGTGGCACTGCTCTTCGAGCAGGTGCAAGGATTGCAGCTGCAGTGTTCCCCGCACGAGCACTGCTTGTGTTCCATACTGTTGGGATCTCCGCCAGAGCACCTGCATCCATCCGATTGATCAGCAGCTAATTAAATCCACTCCCATATGTCATTCGAGAACAATAGTAATTAGCGGGTATGTTCATGCGCACGTACTTACAAGTGATGCCGCCAGGGCACGGTGAAGGACACCCGCACCTGTCGTCGCACGCTGCACCTCTTCCTCTAATGTCCGCCATTACCGTCTTCGTTTTGATAGAGCGAACACGTTTATCTGCTACTATATATAAGGAGGCGGTGGTGCTCTCGAGAATGGACGTTTGGCAAAAACGTGGTCGACAAAATTACACTTGTCCCGCATGCACGTCCCGTGTCCTCATTTTACTCACCATTCACCACGTACAAACTAGTTTATATTTATATATGTCTATCTATATCTGTTAACCCTTTTTTGCCTTCTTGTATATTTTATGACACTTCATTGCGTGTCGTTCATCCACACTATGCAAATATCTTTTTTAATCAATTTTTGTCTGCTTCAAACTTTTAACAAATCGTGTCCTAATAAGTTTGCTACTCAAACTTTGCACCAAATTTTCTGCTACAAGCAATCATCCGTCGAAATGATTGTACTTACCAGTAACAACATGATGGAAACTCTCAATTTCTATAAACAATTTTCAAACATTACATTAAAATGTATATGAATTGCAATTTAAACCCAACCATTCATCATATTTCTTGTATAAAAGGCAGTGCCATTACATCATATTATCAACAAAGACCGAAATATATATGTTGCTACAAAGTGAAGTGCTGTGTGTGCGTGGTTGAATTCAAATACTATCAACCAACACAATACCCAAATTCGGAACTATATGTATCTCTACTTGGTAACATCAGTGGAAGCCCTGCTAACTGGGTAAATCTTCATCAAATGCATACGCTTTAGTCTCACAAGTGCCATCCGTTTCAGAAGTAAATACATCCACATCAAGTAAATCACCATTGTTCTCTGTGAATCAGAAACATCTTCAAATAATCAAATCAGGGCTATTGTTTTGCTAAATAACTGGACTAGAAAATAAATAAAATAGCACGAATTCAGTGTACCAAAATTGTAGACCGACATTGCTGAACTCACAGCCAGTCTGATCGATATGGTGTCTTTCAAGCCTGATAACGAAATGATTTGATTGTTATCGGATAACCAACAAGGTTAGATTTAATCTCAATAACAATTAAGAAAAAAAAAACCCAAAAAATCTAAGATAGCTTCCCAAAAAATAGATCGAAATCTGAAGAGACGCATATAATCTACTACCAAATGCTGAAAAAAAAAAATAATAGATGTCCATTGACATGCATATGTTTGTCCAACACCAAGTACATGTCTCCTTTTCTCATGGATGGACATCCTTAGATGAGAGAATCAACATGCCTTGTTTATCACAACAAATGAGTTTTTACCACATCTTTCAGGTTTGGTAAAGTAGCATCGAGCCATTGTTTTATCTATCTTCACATTCATTTTTGACTAAATAATTGTTTCCAGAAGATGAATCAAGTGACAAATGCTTCGATAACTATTGCGCAGAGGAAAACTGAGAATTACGTTTCGCCCCAAAAATAATAACATGTCGGTATACTTATTGTCTGAACTACTCGCAATGAATATATTCACACCTTGACAGAGAAAATCTCCAGGAGGGAGTACCAAGTCCCCAAAACCCCAAGAAAAACACCCAAGATAATTAGGCCCCAATCAGCACTAGCTTGTCTCCAGCTGATGTCTTCCTTGAATGCTAGATAATGGAACAGCGCGGGCAAAACGAACCCAAGAGCACAGCAGGTGCTGCTGCCCACCAACGACAAAAAATCAGCAAAATTTGGAACAAATAGTGCAACTAAACTTACAACCAGCACAAGCATCCATCTCATCCACAAGCAGTAATTCCCCGCCCAGAACCTCCTCTCAAACACTTCATAAACTGGGTTCATCATCAACGGGTATGTAAAGAACAAATTTATGCAGAGGCCTAGCTGAACCAAAGTGCTCAACAATCCTTT
>NW_027354956.1:0-3400 GCF_012295235.1 Primulina huaijiensis
ACCTTTCCCAATTGCTTATTGATCTTGTCAAAACTTTCTTGCAAGCTGACCCAGTCATTTATTTTCATGGCATTTTTCATTTGATCAACAGTGGCAGACATCTCGTCGAATCTCTTGTCCTTGGCAGCCCGGACAACTCTCTTCTGTCCATCAGAATCATCCGAATCACTTTCATTCACATAATAATACCTTTTCGCAGCAGTTTCTGGAGCTGTCTCCACGGGTACAGTTTCTTCTTCTTGCTCATCATAATCACTCTCCTCCTCGGATTCACTGTCACCACCCTAACATCCCAAAAAATAAAAAATAAAAACAGAAAGAATAAGCGTAGGCCAAAAAACAAACGTCATCGGTATAAGCTGGTGCACACATATACAGCTCAATAATCACCACTGAAGATCTAAGGAATTCAAAACTAATCTACAAAAACGTCCTCAAGCTTCTCATCAAATTCAGCACACATCCAGGATGAGAAGAAAAATTTCATGTCAGATAATTACACCAAAATCAATTCCAAAATCCATTATTTTTAAAAGCTCAAAGAGAACAGATCCACATACACGGTCTAAACCAAACAAACTTCTAGAGAAGCAAACCTGAGTCCAAAATCTTGACGCCATCTTCTCCAATAAACTGAGAACTGGTTTTTGGGGGCTCTTGTTGATCGAAATCTGCATCAAATCATCATTAAAAACAAATTTCGCTAAAAATCAAATTAAGTTTCGAATCTGAACACATTATCGTTCAAACCCAACCACCCCAAAAGTATCACAGTAAAATATGAAATCCACAAACCTGTTTCGCTGCAGACGTTCTAAGAAAAAGTACCGGCGTTGATTATAGGTGACTCTCTCTGCGGCGGCGCTGACGAGGGTTTTGTTACGAGGAGAAAGGCCTTCAAATATCCATTGGACCAGGACTTATTCAATTCTTTTAAAATTTTATAAAATTGGGAAGAAGCCCATTCAGTCCTAAACTTGGGGCCCAATTGAGTTGAGAAAATACTATCGATATTTTGCCCTAAATATCATAATTTTATGTCTTAATTCACGTATTATATTATAATAATTAAATTTTAATAAATAAATAATTTTTATCTTATAATATTATTCTTATTTTAAACAATATATAAAATGCTATACATTTTTTAATTAGTTAATATAGAGATTTCCATTAATTATTTTTAAATAACCAATTGATTTTGCTAATCTAAGATTTACTTTATTGTATTTTTCAAAAAAAATACATATTATTAGCCTAATATTCTTTTTATTGTTGTAGCACGTTAATTAAAAAAGATATAAACGTAGTAATAATTTTTTGACATGAGATCAATCAAGGGATATAATATTTGATATGATGAAGGTAAATCATTTAATTAAATCATATAATAACTATTAGTAAAGATTTTTGATAATTTTTCACCATATTAATGATGATTTAAATATTATTCAAGCAATAATCAAACTAACACATACATATTGTGCTCTCTTCCCGACATTATCACCATCATTTACATTGGACGATGGATAGTAAATTGTCATGTCCGAAGATGAGAACCTAAAATAAAAACCATTGGAACACAATTAAAATGGAGAAAACACTAAATTTTAAGAAATGTACTTTTAACATAAAGACTCTAGAATTTTACTGATATTATCCACTTTGCAATGTTTAGCAATTAAAAATTAAAGGGCTAATTTTGATGTTTTGAAAAGACCATACCAAATATATCAAGTTAGTTTTTATAAGTTTTTCCCTCTTAATAATATAATAATAGATGTTCAGTTTCAATTTTCTTGACCATCTGGTATATCAAAGAAGAGATTTTGAATAAGAGTGAAAAAAAAAACTTGCTGCAAAACCCAAATCCATGTGAAGTTTAGCTGTTATGTAATCAAAGAAGCAAATGCAAAAAAATATTAGGAGAGGCTTGTTAGCCAATCCTCGCATAAAATGTGTAACTAGAATGCAATCAAATGTCCAAACCTTATACCTTTTTCATTTTGTGTTTCTATGTCAAATTTGCTTAGACATTATAAATGAAATCACTAACCTCTTTGGGACTCTTCTACTTTAACGAAAATGTCCTGAGATTTTTTTCCCTAAAATCCAACTTTTCTTATCTTACAGTGTCAAAAAATGGATATGAGTTTTCCATGTACAACAGGTAATCTACACCCAATACGATCTTCACCACTGTATGGAATGAACTGCCACCCCTAATTTTGTGAATTGTACAAGTGTTGCTCATCAAAAAGACACAAGGATAAGAGCACGTGAATATTTTTTAAAAAATTGACATCCATCCAAAATGCATTAGATAGGTACGACGTATCAAATTCATAATGCCCGTTGCTCCTCTCTCTAGAAGATTACCCATTTTTAAGTTAGACAACAGCCAAACAAGTACGAATAGCAAGAAAGAAGTGCTTGGGACTGAGATTGAGAGTTCTCATTTAATCTGAATCGTCGAAATTAAAGGTCGAGAGATGGCATTAATGCTGAAGCTTTGAACATCATTCTTAAACCTGTAAGAAGAATAGTAGGCAATAGCTTGTGTCAGCGTATCTTTAAACCGGCTTAATAGCCAGGATCTTAAATAACATAGAAGACAAAGAAGCACCACGCAGGAGTAACAGCAAATCTTGAATATTGCCACAAAATACACATAGCTACAACATTCGCTAAGGCTAAATTGCAGTCAGGTTATAGTGTATCAAAACAATTACAGCTGTAAAATGGAACTAACACTTGCAAAAACATGACACCTTCACCCAAAGATCTGCCCCTAACTAGGCTCCTAATCGATCAATGCGTGTGTCACCTGTCAACGAGATAAACTGGATTAAAAAAATATAAAATAGAATCTAGCTAAAATCCAACAGTCAGCAACACTCACCTTCCTAATCAAGCCAAGACACGTTTGGATAACTGGCATCGGAAAGAAAAGGACATAAAATTCTCAAATTTCACATTCCAACTAGTCCTAACCAAAGTGGACACACACAGCACTAGTCGTACCTATTAGAGTTTCCTCAGCGTTTGGGGTGATTCTGGCCCCTTTCCTGGTTTATTAAGCGCACATTACTAGCTCCATCTGCAGGTCCATCCAGCAATTCGGGTTCGCCACTCTTGTGTGGTCCGACTGGCTGGTATTCAAAGTGAGCATTCCGCCTCTGCCTTTCCCGAAATCTATGTGCTTGAGTTGGCCTATTTTCTTGGCCCGAAGCCCAATCTCCACGTGATTCATGGCCTCTCATAGTTCGGGAGTTTTGTTTGCCAATTCTCCTCGAGCCTGTTGAGATATTGTGCTCATGCTGAACATCTGTGTTTGCAGAAGGAGCTGATTCAGTGGAGTTGATGGGATCTTGGTTCAGTGAAAAGGGAGGCTCTTTTG
>NW_027354957.1:0-3402 GCF_012295235.1 Primulina huaijiensis
ATTTTAAACTAATATATTTATTCACATTTAGATAGAAAATATATAGATTAAGTCCATGTTTTGATTGTAATTATATTATTTGTCGAATAATCAGTAGGACATAATGATAAGTGTAATTTACATTTTATTATTATTATAACAAAAAAAAATACGAGACATTTAAATAAGTGAGATCAGATAATTTTTGAAAACACAAAAATTTTTATGAGATCATCTTACTTATCAATTTTCTGAGACGAGTCTTCTACTTGACTCGACTCATTAAAATGTGCTATTTTTTATGCCAAAAGTATTCGAAATTTTCGGACCGTCCTGGTATCTTAACAAATGAGAAGTCGTAATTGAGCAAGATTATTTGTCACCATTAAGTACGTAGCTAGTAATTAATATAGGTTGATCTCTGTAAAAATTTTAAAGCCTCGTAAAAATTTTAAAAGTCGTGTTATAGTTGTGGAGAATTTGAACTTGCTTAGTCAAAATCGTGGTTAGAACATGATTAAACATAGAGTCGTGGAAGAAACAAAACAGACATTATTCACGACTATGCTAGAAGTACTTATGACAACCACGCAATATATGCTCCATCGCTAGAAATATCAGTCAACTTTCTTTAACTCAATCTAGAATTTCATCATATTTTAATGAAATTTATTATCATATTGATTATATAATAATTAAAATTCTACCACATCATAGAAAAGAAACACTCTTGACTTGTAAAACGGTTTACTAGATGTTTATCCCTGAGACGGGTCAACACTTTCATATTTACAATGATAACTAATATTTTTATATAAAAAGCAATATTTTTTATGGGTGACCCAAATAGAATATCAGTCTCACAAAATTAACTCGTAAGACCGTCTCACAAAAATTTTTGTGTAAAATTTCATAGCATCTGTGTCTTTTCCTTATTGCAAATTAAAGTTTAACTAATCGAATCAAAGGCACTGTAATTTACTTATTTAAGAGCTATATTTATATTTGAAAATTTTTATCATCAAATATCCGGTTAGAGAAGTAACTCTCCTCACAATTTTTTATTACAACATAATGTCAACATGCAAGTCTTTATTTAATTTTTATTTCAATCGCTTGGAAACTTCGTTCTATATATTAAATGTTTATATGACTAATCTGAAAAGAATCACAAATTAAAATAAATTAACACATTGTTATCATCAATTGAAAATACGAGACATTTGTTCAGATAAAACAAAGACCAACTTGCGGTACATTGTGTTTAATTCCGACAAAATGACATTATTAGAATATGGCATCCTCATTATTTTTTCTAAATATTTTAGAATTATGTGATTGTGTTGAGATCGAGACTTGAGCCAAACTCCATCCCAAAAGCTAACTCAAGAAGAAATGATTATCCAAATCCATACGTACAACTTTCAATAACTTAATCCAGCCAACGTGGGACATTTAATACACGTCTCTCGCACCATATGAAAAAATGAACAAAAAACAAATAGAGTGAGAAGTTTACAAGTTATTAGCGGTTGGCCCATAAAAACAATCCAACAACGAGTCTGAGTTTTGATTTTATGTTAAGATTATAGACTTGTCTAATTTCACCACAAAAACTATCGTAAAAAATGATTGTATAAGTTTATAGTACATATAAATCTCAATAATATAATTAATGTGAGATATTTAATGGATATACTATACGATTAATTGTTTATACTGAAATAATATCGATCCTACGTTCAAAATCATGAATTAAAAAATTAAATAACATCGAGAATTAACAAAAAATTGACCAGTTTCAAATATAAAATTAACACTTCCTTTTCTCTCTCTTTTATTATCATTATATTTTTTAAGGACAATTTGCTTTACCACCGGTCGAAGTAATCTCCTGGAAAAATTGTTGGATTAAATTAATAATATGGGCATCTGTCTCTGCTCTAAATACATTGAATTTAATAACGTTCCTTAATTCGAGTTCACACATAAATAAATCAAAACATTAATAATTCAAAGCTGACAGCATATATATTATTATTATTATATATTATTAAATTTGAGACACTTAAGTTAACTGACTTTTGGTATCATGGTCTATTTTAATAATTATATATATTAATAAAGTGTGAAAACTTTAATACAAGCCACATGTAGTTAAGCTGATAAAATCTTTGTTTCGTAGTTATCAAATTGTAAGTTCAATTCCTCCTTAGCTCTTTTTTTATTCCTTTCATTTATCTATTTATTTTTTTAATGAATATATCAAAATTACAGTGTAGTCTCTCGTTATTTCTTATGATTATATTTTGATCTCCATTTAAATTTAAACCAAATAAATTATTAAAAAAAATTACACAAACATGCAACGCGTGTGTCAGTGCACTAAGATATATTATTGTTTTGAAAGTGCAAGGCAATTACCCAAACCATTAAAAGTACAGTGCTATAGGCTGTACGCTGAGACCTTATTGTCTTCATCCTTCGTTTAAAGTAGGATACAGCAAATGAATGGAGCACGCCATGATATAATTTCTTTCAATTTACTTTTCAGTTTTTAAATACTACAAAAAAAAAATATGTTATCATTCCCTAAATCGTATAATAACTCAAATATTATATTACGCCTTTACAAAAAACATCTCTCAGATAATTGCACTACGTACAATAAGTGAAAATCAAATCGAACATTATCATCTTACCCAAAAAAAAAACACTTGTAATAACAGGTGTAATTCAAAATTTTTAAACATTTTTAAGTTCCAAATAATATTTTACTAATTAAAGAAATTATGAAATCGTCAACTCTAGGCAATCATATCTTCACTCAAATATATTTCATGATTGCATTAATTTTGTATGCGACATGTGGATTGGTAATATTCTACAATGCCAAGGCAACCAGGAGGTATTCGTATTCGAGTTCGCTAAGTAAGAGCGTTTGTTGCAAATAATTGTAAAGAGATATACCCTAAAGTGAAAATAAAAAAATCCAAAATATTATATATTATTTTTTTGTACATCTTGTGAGTTGCATTCATTATTGGTCATTACCTTCCAAATTTACATCTTAGGGAAGCAAGTGCTCTCTGAATTATGAAATTTTTCTAGCAGAATAATTTTATAAAACACATTTCATATTTGATCCGACTCATGAAATAATATTATTTTTTATGTTTAAAAAATTAAATTTCAGTCCAAATATAGACAAAATCGATCTCTCACGTCTCAAAAATGTTGATACTTGAGAACGTCTAATTTGACATCAACTCATATATGATATGGCATGGATTAATTAATGTCAGTTGTACAATATTTTAGATTCCCATTTTGCAGGTGTGATGTTGAAACAAGGTTTAGGATATCCGTAGACGTAGCTTTCTTGTATAAACACAGGACTTCGATAATTACAAATTATTATAA
>NW_027354958.1:0-3417 GCF_012295235.1 Primulina huaijiensis
TGCAAAAACTGAAATAGTGTGAATAAGCAATGCTACATGGTGCAAATTGTAACTTTTAAAGAATGTATGTTGATTGTGACTATACGTTGAGTAAGAAATACTATACATATGGTCAAAGAAGAATTGATGATCGGTTATACTGTATTATTTAAAATGATGCTTGGGTTATTGGATAGTCCAAAATACAGAGAAACCATGTCGAAATTTTTAAATAACCGAAAAGAACATTTTCTATTAATGACATTCCCCTATATTGGATTGTCCTATATGATATATGTTTAATAGTCCCTCAAAATCTATTTTTAATTATGATATTACGTACAATATAGTTAATGTGTAGAAAAGGGTGTTACATTAATCATGAATACAAAGAAAATGTTGAAAAATCATTTTGATATGAAAGACATAGGGATGTGTGATGTAATACTTGGAATCAAAATCTCAAGAACATCCTAGGGAATTGTCTTTTCACAAACTCAGTATATCAAAAATGTTTTTAAAAGATTTATTGTCTTAGGTTGTCCTCCTGTAAGAACACCTATAGACTCGGACATGCATTTGGCCAATAATCGAAGAGAAGCAGTTTCTTAGCTGGAATATACAAGGATAATTGGTAGTCTAATGTATCTAACTAATTTTACGCATCCTGACCTTGCATATTCAGTAAGTAAACTAAGTAGGTTTACAAGTAATCCTAGTAAAGATCACTAGAAACCATTAACAAGAGTGCATAGATATTCAATGACAAATGGGATAATTTATATTAAATATCCAACAATATTAGAAGGATACTACAATGCAAACTAGATATCCGACACAAAAAACTCAAATTCCATTAGCAGATATGTATTTACAAGCAGTGTCGTGGAAATATTCTAAACAAACTTGCATAACTCAATCCACTAAGGAGTCTGAGTTTATTGCTTTAGACAAAGCTGAAGAAAAGGTCGAGTGGCTTAGAAATTTCTTGGAAGATATTCCTTATTGGAATAAACATGTATAATATATTATGATTTATTGCTACAATCAATCTACTATAGGAAGAGCACAAAGTATATGTACAATGGCAAGTCAAGACATATTTGTCGGGGACATAATACCATAGGACAATTGATCTCAAATGTGGTTATTTCTGTTGAATATGTGAAATCAAAGGAAAACCTAACGAATTCGTTTATTAAAAGAATAAATCGAGATCAAATGTTTAAGTTTTTAAGAGGAATATGCCAAGAACCCACAAAATAAAATGTTTACAGTGGTAACCCAACCTTGAGAATTGGAGATCACATGACATTAGTTCAATGAGACAACTAAGTTATAAATATTGAGTTGAGTACTTGGAACTTGCATCGGCTCATTCCTAGAACATCCAAATAATGAAAGACCTGCAACATGTGGTGAAGATGTTATCTTTTAATGATTCTTATACTCAAAGGTAAAGTATGTCAGGATACTCTAAATATGAGATTACCTATATAAGTGTGAAGTAATGACCGCTTCAATATGAACACTCATGAATATAAGATAAGATCTAAGGTCGAAATGGACACAACATAAGAATAAAAATGTTAGAATTATTATTGTGTAGATACTGTTGACATGGTTTATACAAACGGTTGAATAGTTCAAGACACCTCACCACTAATCAACTAGTAAATCCGATAGTATCATACTAATGAAGGTTTAAGGCCACAAGCCACATATACCGATGCAATAACAATTCACGAAAAATTTCAAGGAAATATGCATTAATTTTATTTATGTGGTGGATTGTTGGTATTATAGGCTTAATGCATGAGAAATTAAGTAATGAAGTTAAAAAAAACTTGAAACGATAGCTTCATAGGCTAAAACCAAGCTCCAAATGCACATAGGAGTGCTGCCTGGAGAACTCCACGCAATAAGGTAGCCTTCCGGGCAGTAAAGTTCGCGAAAAGTTGTGATGTGTTTTCCAGTTATCTGACATTATTTCATCTCAATGATGAATTTTAGTGATCCATTCAAGTCTCTTGACCAAAAAGACACCCCAAATAAAAGAATGTGCATGTCTTTTGGCTAAGACTTCCTCAAAAGGTTGTGATCCTTAGTTGCAACCTTTAGATTAGTATAAATAATTCCTCATGCCTGCATTCATTTGAATGATGAGAAATAGTTCTTCTGCATTCATATTGTCTCTCAATTCTCTTCTCTGTCTTGAGAGCTCTCTACATATATTTTGTTCATCGATATCTGGAGAATCGATGGCTGCATTCTCTAGATCCTAGTCGTTGTATCTTAGAGACGATTTCTTTCAAAACGTAAGCACATTGATATAGGGTGATCTTGTCTTGTAGAGAAATAATATAATTCTTGCCTCGTTTACTGCTGCTCAGAATTTGGAAAGATCGTGAAGAACAAAGAAAAAAATATCAACAAAATATTATTTCGGTAATAAAAAAACAGAAGCTTAGAAATAAGTTAATGAAGAAGAAAACCAAAAATTATTTACTTTGTCTTTGAAAGAAGTTTTTCTAAAAATAAATTTGGTCAAAATTGAACTGAAATAATGATCACTCAACTACTATAAATAAATAAAAAATTATTTTTACTTTTTTTAAAAAATGGTGGGCCATCTCTGACCTAAACCATAACCCAAGCATGCTAAACTCAACCCATTTCCAAACAGGTTGATTCAACGGGCTTTTGATTATACGATGTTGTGACTTGACCAAGAGTTATTCCAGGCTAAATGACATTGTGAATCCGTAAAATCCATGTTTGCAAGGTGACATGTACACGGTAGTTGATCGGCAAAGGAGTGACCACTACGTCTATGGTACAAAACCCTACACTTTGTTATGTTATAATGTGCTCAAACATGGTCACAGTTACGTTCTCATATTGTTACTAGTTTCCATTATCTTTTACGGACTATGTCTATCTTGTATCATATTCATGAATTGCATCTCATATGGCATTCATTATAATGCATGTTATTTTGTTTTGGTTTTATCATATTGACTTTCTGTTCAGCCCTCGTGGATGGTTATCTTTTTTGTGTGCATTTGGTAATCAGACTAGGATGGTGGTGAGTTTTCTTCTAGATTACGGATGATGAAGCACACTAGGTACATAGCCATGTTCGTTGCACATGTGTGTGGGGCCGTGTTGCTTTTTTTTAAAAAAAAATAGTTTGAAAATAAAAATTCAGTATTTTATTTTATTTTATTTTAAAATTTTGATTTAAAAATCCAAATTGGCATTTCTTTTAATTTTTATATATTTTTATTCCTAATATTGTACTCTTTCTTTTTAAATTAATAAAATTTTGACAATATTTTCATCAAATTATTATTTTCCTAAAAAAAACTAGCTATTAAATAAAATTATAAATATAAATAATTATCAAGTATTAATTATTAAATTGAATTTTGTTAT
>NW_027354959.1:0-3423 GCF_012295235.1 Primulina huaijiensis
TCTACTTATCGGTCGATACCCGAATTACTCGACCTCCATTTGTAGTAACATTTTAACGTTTTGATCCTTTTATTGTAGATAGGATTTATGTGAATTTAGTAACTGATATAGGCCTATACATTTCTTCCGTAAGCTATCCATTTTGTCTGCAGAAAAACATCAAAATTTCAAACTTTTAAATTTTTTTTTTAAATACCCTTTTTGCAACTCTCATGGAATCAGAAAACCAATGTAGATTCATGGAATATAACTACTGTGGTGTCTTTATCGAGTGTAACTCTAACTTTCAGTTTTAGTGGAAACCACTTAAATAGTTTAAGACTATGGTGTTCAATGAATTCATTTTGTATTAACAAATATTATATTCATGTGTATACATCCATACATAATTTCTAATGAAACACAACATTTCAATATGTATATTGTCTAGCACAAAACTCATGTGAGATCCTCGTCGATTTTATAAGCTGTGAGACCGTCTCGTGAGTTGATTTTATAAGACGGATTTCCGATTCAACGCATGAAAATTATTAGTTTTATGTTTTAAGTATTATTTTTTATTGCAAAATTATCATTTTTTGTTAGTTATATTACGAAAAAATATTGTGTATTATAATAATCTGATTTGAGTGAAAATTATTTATCCGATGAAAAATATCATTTTTTATGTCCAAAATATTATTTTTCATTGCAAAAGTATCATTTTATGTTAGTTATGTCATGAAAAAATATTATGTAATTTATGTTGATTTAAGTCAAAAATATTAATTTTTATGTCAAAATTATATTGTGTATTATATATTAATTTAAGTGAAAAATATTATTTTTTATGTTAAAAAAAATATTACCTTTCACTGCAGGTATGAACCGAGTCTACCCGTTTCACGGATATAAATTCGTAAGACCATGGAATTGAAGAACTACTCACTGTCTTGAGTGAGGTAGATAGATTATCGTTATTCTTAAATCCTTCATCAATTAAGGACTCATATTTAGAGACTACAACCATACAGAAATATTTTTTAAATATTAATTAAGTTTTGCCTTATATAATATATATCTTTGATTGAATAAAGAATGATTTTACATAAAACGTATCATAATCCGAAAGTTGTAATCTAATGACAATAAATTACTAAATAGTATTTAATTAGTTTAAGCAAGGGATTAGATTCACATCAGATTGTGTTCAATTATTGTTAACTTTACCACACTAATAATTCATAAGAATATTTTTTTCTAAGTTTAGTCTATCAAAGGAGAATCGTATTCCACTGGCCCAATTAAACTTTATTCCATAAATTAAAAAGATGTTTATGAAAAAAAGAAAAGGAAAAAAGATACCAACTTTTTATTTTAATTCAAGGCCCTGCAATCACGCCCAGTCCAAGTTTGTGTTACTGCTATGTTGCCATATTTCTTGAAGAAAAGGATATACTTTTCACCCAAGGATCTTGACTGGAACTATTATAAATCTGAAGCCCAAGACCAAAAAATAACATGTGGTTAATCTGAACCCTTTATCTTACCAGAAAGTTGCCAAAAACTTGGTCTGGAATCTCAGTTATTTTGGTGGAATCCAACTTATGTTGCCCCTCAAAACACTTCCCTTCTGAATGTAATTTGTTATTTTTATTCCCTTTGTAACTAAGATGGTAGGTTTTATAATAACTAGTTAATTATGTTGATTTGTAAAAAACTGTAGAAGATTTGAATTCAAATAGTTTTTTTGACTGTAAGATCCAAGTGCCTAACCATAGCTGGACACATATGGACAGGAACTACAATAAAATATGTTGTCAATTAAATTTGAAATAGGATAAAGATACTAAGTCTCTCTCCATGTTCAGTCAAAAGCTTCATCAAAACACAGAATCTGTTAGTGGATAGGCCACTTGTGAGAGAATAGATCTCTTAGAACATATTCTACTTCAACTTTTCCTCTGAAGGGACTGCTCAGATAACATATTTGTAACAGTAACTGACTTGCATTAGTATGATACTATGATTCTCAGTCTCGTTTGTCCAAGTTTCCTACTAAGAAGTTAATCCTAGGTTTATTTGAAAGGAATCGCCACTTGTTGGCTAGCAAATGGCCCACGTTTCGGCTTTTCTGTTTTCATTGTATTTAGTTATTCTACTTCAAATATAATTTGCTATATAAAGAGGGTGTTCATCTAGTAAACTCTTCATCAAGAAAAACTTGAAAGCCTTCTTATATCTAGCTCCATACTCTTTTCTTGAAGTACAAAAATGACGTCGAAAACAGACCTTGTTAGAGCAGGCAATGAAGGCTTTTCACTAGTAGAAGAATACATAATAAAGGAGAGACCTGTTCCCCCAAAACAACTAAAGTTTGTTCATACCAGTATCAGCCACAGAAGAATCGTGTTTATCAGGTAAAACCAGTAGGAGAAAGTATGACCTCATGTGAGGTTGTGCAGTTCCGTGGTGGAGTGGCAATTATGGACTATTCTCATCGGAAAAATGCAGCTGTGGCCTTTTAAGTTTTAATAGAATATACAGTAGTGTTTGTGTCAATCAAGCGTGGTCGTATATTAGCTACGCGTGCTTGTATTGAGTGATCGTATAATTGGAGTTTAGATTGTAAATGCAGTTAAACATGTAGGTAAAGTCTGGACATAATGTAATACTTGTTATAGGTGAATAGTAAGTGGTGTTGGCTTTAAAATTTTGTAATTATATCTCTGCATCCGTTTTATGACTCCAAGTGGTGTGATATGTTGAATTTTTATCAGAAATTCAACTGATAATGCTCAAACACAGGTTAAATTATATAACTATGCAAAAAGCTTCTTTCAATATATGCCATCCTTGCATCCAGAGATCTTTGCAACAGGACAGGAGTCAAACTAACATACAGCGGAGTCCAACAAAAAAATGCTTTCAGATTTCTGTAATAGCTTTTTTCTTGCAGCGCCCATCATCAGTTTATCAAGAATAACCAGAAAAAACTATTTGAATCTATTCAAATGTTGTGTGTGACATATTTAATCTTCTCTGTTAAAGGGGAACACAGGTAACACAGAAACCTTGCCTTCTTTGTAAAACAAATTAAGCACACAAATTTGAATTCAAGACACGTCATTTTGACGAATATTTAACACATGTTTTCTATTAAGTGAACTAGATATATACAAGTGCAAGAAATTTGTTCAAGTTAGAAGCTCAACAGCACGGATGAAACAAATGAGATAAAAGTAAAGTGATTGTAAGTAGAATAGGAGTGAATTTTTTTTTATGAAAGTTCGAAGACTAAGCTTATACATCTCTCCTTCTTCTGTTTCCAGAAGGATTTACCAAAAGACTTTGATCGATAAACAATTTGTACAAACTCACTTTTGTTAGAGTAGATATCCTGTAAGCCAACTGTTGGCTAGGGATTTTATTGACTCAGTTGTA
>NW_027354960.1:0-582 GCF_012295235.1 Primulina huaijiensis
ATAAAATTATACAAATACATACATTTATTTTTTTGCACACCAACGATCATAAACGGTAACAAAACGGCTAGTTTTTGTCCTATAAATATGATCTCACAAACGCATTCAATCACTTCAAATTTCTCTTCTTCTCTAAAAATTATTCTTCATCAAATTTTCGAAGAAAAAAGAAGATGGCTTTCTCAAGGTTATTTTTAATTATTTTAGTTATAATACTCACGAATCTTGTATTTATCGGAGAATATCATCTTCGTGTGTTTTCATTATTTTTACGAATGCTTGTATTTGTTGTTTATCCATTACTTTGTATTGCGATATTCATTAACTAATAAAATGCATCATAATTTTTTTTAGTACCACCATGTCAAACTTGGCAAAGTTCGAATTTGTTGCACTCGACATTACGGGAAAAAATTATATGTCATGGACTCTCGATGTAGAAATGCATCTTGAGTCATTGGGTCTAAGCGAGACTATTAAAGAAAATGGTATATCTTTATCACAAGAAAAAGCAAAAGCTATAATATTTTTGCATCAACATCTTGATGAAGGTTTGAAATGTGAATATATCATCGAAAAAGA
>NW_027354961.1:0-3428 GCF_012295235.1 Primulina huaijiensis
CAATTATATTTAATTTTCAACATACACATGGACCTCGTGTAAGGTTCATGAAGCAATCTAGTTCAGCGTCGTGGGATGTTAAGTTTTTTCACCTCCAAAAACGACAAATCAACCAAAATTTCAGATTATAGGATATTACAATTCTTCCCTCCGACAAATTCCTATGGCCCATAAATTTGGAGGCTAACATCAAATATGTTATCGACACAATCAAACGATGCATAAATATTCGAGTCAGAAATAAGGAATGATATTTCGATATAGATTAAAAACATTTCAAAAAAAAAATAAATATGTATGTATTGGCTTTTTACAATGTCTTTGTCCTATATAACAGCTACCATTTTGATGACATAAATGAGACAAAAAAGTAAAACAGAGGACGTTTTCTTGATGCTTTGAACTGCCATTGAACTTTAATGAATCATCAAGGTACTTACTTATGTAGGATAATCATACCATCAATATAATTAACAGTAGAGTTCGTTAGTAGGATCAGGAAGGTAGCTTCCACAAGTTCTTATGTGCTACCAGAATTCTCTCTGTTCCGTGTGATTCGGATTCTTTCTCGTGTATAGTAGGTTTCCATCTAATCGCACGAGCGATGCGAGCTGCTTTATCAATCACTTCTGGTGAATCTCGAATGACAACCGTACCTTCAGGGCGTAACATTCGATCCATTTCTACCATCAAATCCACAAGGTTACACCTGCATTTCAACCTAGATGATTAAGCTGGTGCAAAAAGAAGACATCCCCGATTGGAAGAACAAACAAGTCCAAACGAAAGACATCAAATTTCTGTATGTAGGTATAATGCTTCTGCTACTTTCACAAACAGAAAAACAAGTGAAGGCTGAAATTACTAGCAAGTGTTCTTAGGCCTTAGCTATATTATAGCTTGTTTGTGTCATGGAGACTTATTCCTGAGCAACCGTTCGAAGTCGAGTGATTATTTCCATTAAGAAGTTGGGCATCTATAAATTTCTCTCTCAATCACGCAAGAGATTAATGCTCAATGTCATAAAAAAATCTTAAACTGCAAAATAGAAAATTGATCTCATAGAATCATTTCCAGGAGAGAATAGTAAATGCCATAGAAAATATAACTGCAATTGTCTCAACTCTCAAAGTATGGGCTAATAAGATAAAAAGAAAAATGAGAAGGAGGCTCGATACTTATGCTAGCCGCGGAAATATTAAAAATGGCAAATAAACAATGGGACGAAGGGAAAGAATTGCCAACTGTAATATACACACACTTTAGAAAACACATAATATCCCGTTGGACTAGGAAATTAAAATAAAAAAACGGACACATGTATCAACACATATATGGGTATATCCGGACTCCGGTACATTTTGGTCACTGTTGGGCAGCAATAATTGCCCATGTTGGCAAAGCTATCAAAACGCAAGACTTGGACTGATGTTTGGTTAAATAATAAGTGCTCCATCCTATGATAAGTATCAAAGACAAAATCACATATTTGATTCCCTGGCTTGCAATTTAGAACAATTTTTTGAAGGTAGATTACTGGGAAATGATAACTGTCTTTGCAAGAAATGCGATCGAAATATGGTGTTTAAATTACTGTACAATAGATTCGAGATTGCATTTTACCACCATCTATTACCAAGAAAGTGGTCGATCTTACAATTACACCAAATTATTTTCGAACTTTCTTAGTTCTTCGAAAATATATCAAAATTTTGAAAGACATACAATCACATCACTCTTGTGTTTCTTATTTTCTTTATATCTAAACCACTGCATCCAATTCTTTTACAGTAAAAAAATTGATTACTAATTAACAACTAAATAAATACTAGTTTTCATTACATAGTTAAAAGGCATCTAGCCTTTTAACTTTTTTCTCATGAGTTCTTCGATTAAATTGTATAAGAATGAACAAGGAAGATCAATACCGACAACTATCATGGTCTACTTTGTTCAATTTTATTTGAAACTTGACAGCATTTATAATTACTAAATTTTTTAAGTTTTTTTGAGCATTGATTACATGCATGCATATGCAGTCGAAAAGTCTTGTTTAGTTATGTGCCTAAATTTAAAATAAAGTAGAATTAGTAGACTAATATACATTAAACGGTACATATCTTAACAAAATTTTAATATTTTTCATTCATACGAAATATGTGTTCGTATGTGTGTGTGTGTGTGTGTGTGTTGTATATATTTTGTATGGATGTGCCTACGTTGTGTCATGTTTAAAAACTTCAAAAAATTTGTGCCAGTCATATCCATGTTGCGTCTTATCTGTGTCCCTGTATGTGCTGGTGCAACAGGGATAGCCAAGTATCACCCAGTAGCAGAAAATGCACTTGAAATTTTCCTAGGGTGGTAAAGAGCCAACAAATAGTTAAGTTGAAAAAAGTGCAAAAATAATAACATACCTGCTCTTTCCAGAACTCAGATCCTTTATAAGAGATTCTATAGCAGCTACATGAATTAGATCGTAAGACCGAGGATAAGTGGAAAAAGGCTCACACCTGCATGCATCAGCCACAAGCAAGATTCAATTCAACAATCAGAATAGCTAACACTTAAAACATGCATATAGTGCATCTCAACTATTGCATTGAATGAATTTACTCCTGATTCATCTACCAGACTCTCTTTCACAAGCCTAAACAACGCCACAGAAAAATGGATACAACATAGAGTTGATTCTACTCACCAATCGTGGTAAACTCCAATAAGTCCACGATCATAAATGACATCAAGAATCGAAGGCTTGCGAGGAGGGACGACATTCATCACCCAAACAGGATCAGATGTTATTGCTGCAGCAAAACCTCCAAAGAATGCATTCATGTCCATGACATTTCGTATAGATGGAGTTCCTAGTTTCAAATTTAGCGAATTCTTGTAATAAGCAACCCTTCTTACCCATCTTCGATTATCAGCTTCGAACACATCCATTCCATTCTTCATGACACTAGCCCGTGAAGGAGCCTTTGTCAATCTATCGGGCCATTTTGGAATCATCCCAATAGCAAAATTTCCCTTGGCAGATGGTATCCGACTCACACATTTTTTCAACTTGAAAGACCTGCACATTCATTTACGTCAGTCCACAAAATATAACTGCCGAAAGCTAAAACCAACCACGTCACAGAAATGAATGTGTCATTTGCAAAATTATGAAGTTCAGGATCACCCGTCAGTCACAGAATAAAAAAACATGAGAACATTAAGACTGAATCATGTGCATTACCATGCAAAATTTGGATCAACAGATTCTTCACAAAAATGAAGTCCAAATTCATTCTGATTTAGAATACATGAATCCCCATTAGTCTTTTTCCAGATTGCTGTGTTTCCATCCACAACAATGATCTCATAACACAATGATCTGGCCACAGCCTGCAGATCATTCCATTCTTTGTCTTGTTTTTGCCACT
>NW_027354962.1:0-3428 GCF_012295235.1 Primulina huaijiensis
TCGATCCGCTTCATGTTAATCCGTCCGACACACCAGGGCTCAATTTGATAAATGAGCAACTAATTGGCACTGAGAATTACGGGATCTGGAGTCGTGCAATGTTAATTGCGCTGCGAGCTAAGAATAAGCTCGCATTCATAGATGGAAGCTGTAAACGACCGGCTTCTGGATCAGATCAAATTTTGCAGTGGGAGAGATGTAATGCGATTGTTTTATCGTGGATTATGAACTCCGTATCCAAGGAAATTTTCAGTGGAATTGTGTATTCCACGGATGCAGATGTGGTCTGGAATGATTTGCGTGAACGGTTTAATAAGGTGAATGGATCGAGGATCTTCGCGCTTCATCGAGAAATCGGTCGTCATGTTCAAGGTAACAATTCGATTTCAGTGTACTATTCCAAACTTAGACAATTGTGGGATGAGTACGGATCTCTAGTGACATTGCCTACGTGCTTATGTGAGTCTTCGAGAAAGTATGTTGAATTTGATCAACAGCATAAGCTTCTTCAATTTCTTATGGGACTCAACGATAGCTTTGTACATATACGAAGTCACATTTTAATGATGGATCCTCTTCCAACTGTTAACAATGCCTTTGCTATTATTTCACAAGAAGAATCACATCGAAGTATGCTGAGTGTGATTCCACAGCAGCTGGAATCCACGGCTTTTTTTTCTGCCCAGAATAAGAAGAAATATGATGTTCGTTGTGAGCATTGCAATATGCTTGGGCATAGCAAAGAAAATTGTTTTAGGCTAATAGGATATCCTCCTGGACACAAATTATATAAAGGACAAATGAAAGGTGGTAATCAAAGGTTTAATAGGGAAGGAGAATTCAGAGGTAAAACGGTGGGAAGAGCTAATGTCTCTGTTGTTGATTCTGGAGAAGTTGAACACCCTGCACAACTTCCCAACACAGGGTCATTCTTCACCCCTGAACAGTATGCGGCTATTCTGAAACTTCTTGCGAAGGAACCACCAACCATTGAATCACATACCTCTACTCTTTCTGCAAATATGGCAGGTATTGATACACCTTGTTCTATTACTGATCTCGAGTGGATAATTGATACTGGTGCCAATGATCACATGGTTGGGGGTAATGGATTACTTGGCAGCTCTAAATCTTGCACAGATGTCACGGGCTCAATTCAATTGCCAAATGGCAGTACCACCAAGTTTAGCGCCTTAGGAACCATGCCTATTAATAAAGCCACACACTTGTCCAATGTTCTTTTTGTTCCCGAATTTCGCCACAATCTTCTCTCCATTTCTAAGTTCACTAAGGAACATCACTGCTTTGTCACATTCTTCCCATGTTTTTGTGTATTTCAGGACCTCTCAAGTGGGAAGATAATGGGGATTGGTAGAGAAAGACATGGACTATACTACCTAGACACTTCGAGTTTGCGTTCCAGAGGTGTTCCAAACACTTATACTTCTAAACTTCCATTGTATAGGTCGTCCCTTTCTGCTGTTAATAATACACAGTGTACTCATGTATCACAAGATATTCTATGGCACCAACGACTGGGACATATTTCTTTATCTCGAATGAAAATGTTGTCTTTTTTACCTGCTACTTTTGAGTTATCTCATTGCTCTATTTGTCCTTTATCCAAGCAAACACGTAAGAGTTTTCCCCAACGAAGGTCATTTGAATCTTCTAAGGCTTTCCAGCTTCTGCACATGGATGTTTGGGGGCCTTTTCATACGCCTACACATCATGGGGAGCGTTTTTTTCTGACAATTGTTGATGATTTTACACGTGCCACTTGGGTATATCTTATGCATTCCAAATTAGATGTTCTTCCTTTGATCAAAAGATTTTTAGTTTCCATCAAGACACAATTCTCGGCTACTGTTCAGATTATACGAACAGATAATGCCATGGAATTTTTCCAACAGGAATGCACTACCTTTTTCCATGACCTGGGCATCATTCATCAAAGTTCTTGTCCTTATACTCCTCAACAAAATGGGTTAGTGGAACGTAAACACAGGCATATCCTCGATGTTGCTCGTTCTTTGATGTTTCAAGCATCTTTTCCTCCTCAATACTGGGGAGATTGTGTGCTTGCTTCTGTCTACATTATCAATCGAACACCAACACCTCTTTTATTGAATAAGACACCTTTTGAAGCCTTGTTTGGATCCCAGCCTTCTTATTCCCATTTGCGAGTGATAGGTTGCCTTTGTTATGTGTCCACCTTGCCTAGGAGAGATAAATTTGCCCCTCGTGCAAGTGCATGTGTTTTCCTTGGATATTCAAATACTCAAAAGGGATATAAAGTTCAAGATCTCAACACCAAAAGAATTTTTGTCTCCAGAGACATCATCTTTCATGAAACAATCTTTCCTTTCTCCTTTGCTCCTGTTTCCAAACCTGTATTCTCTCAATTGGATGTACCCATTTCTATTTCTGAACCTCTCTCCACCCACGCACCTCCTCCTGCTCCTGTACCCTGTCCTGTTCGACATTCTACTCGTATTTCAAGACCACCTATTTGGTCTCATGATTACGTATGCTCTCATTTACAGTCCTCCCTTTCTCAAGTTCATTCACTATCCAATTATGTCAAATATGCTGGTCTATCGCCTACTTATCATGCTTTTCTTTCCTCCTTCTCTGCCATAAAAGAACCATCAACCTACCATGAGGCAGTTCTTGATTCCCGTTGGCAATCTGCTATGGATTTAGAGTTGCAAGCCTTGGACAGCAATCACACATGGGAGATTGTTGATTTACCTCCAGGTAAGGTCCCTATTGACAATAAATGGGTTTATAAAATTAAATACAATCCCGATGGCAGTGTGGATAGGTTCAAAGCACGCCTTGTTGCTAAGGGCTACACCCAACTCTATGGTGTGGATTTTCATGACACCTTTTCTCCAGTGGCCAAAATTGCCACTGTTCGCTGCCTTCTCAGTGTTGCTGCTATGTATGGCTGGCCTTTATATCAGATGGATGTCACAAACGCATTCCTTCAAGGTGACCTTGATGAAGAGCTTTACATGGTCCTACCTAAAGGCTTTCGAAGTCAGGGGGAGTGTCTTGAGGGACTTCGAAACAAGAAGGATATCCGAAGCACTAAGGTGTGCAAACTGTTAAAGTCCCTATATGGCCTCAAACAAGCCTCAAGGCAGTGGAACATGAAGTTCACATCAATCATGAAGGCAGCAGGTTTCTGTCAATCACAAAATGATCACTCAATGTTCATAAAGAAAGAGCAAGGCTTTGTTACCATATTACTGGTATACGTTGATGATATAGTGATCACGGGGAATCACGAAGAGTCAATCCAAACACTCAAGAGGCATCTAAACTCGCACATCAAAGTTAAAGATTTAGGAACATTAAGATACTTCCTTGGAATCGAAGTTGCTAGATCAAAGGAAGGGATATGTTTGAATCAGAGAAAA
>NW_027354963.1:0-3433 GCF_012295235.1 Primulina huaijiensis
GAATGAGATGCTTATCCATTTTAAAATTTTATTAAGTGGTTTATAATTTATAGCTAATCTACGAACATCATGTTTTTCATAATGTTTATTAATATAAAAAGCAGTACACGACCCAGGAGAATTAAAAATTATTATTCTCTAATAAAGAATGAATTTGTTGTTTACGTAATTCTAAATATTCTAAATTCATTTCGCAAAATATTTTTTTCATTAAACTTTTATGTATATGGAAGATAAACGATGTGTTTTTTAATCCCAAAAAGTATTAGGATGATCATTGCATATTTCTAGAGAAAATTATTTTTAAATAAAATGTAATTCTTCTTTTTTCTTCTATAGTTAAAAAATTTAAATATTCTTTTAAAGAATTAATGTGAATTTTTTTTTTGTTAATTTGTTCTAGTAATTCATTTTATATTATATTAACATGTTTAGTTATAAACTGAAAAGAAATAAGTTTCTCTTCAAATGTTCCAATAATGCCTTTTTCATTAACAAAAATGAAAGGGTATATTTCTAACTTGAAATTTCAATAGCGCATGGTCGCCAGAGCAACCACATGCATCGTCTCATCGACGCGTGCAATACACACACGTGCCATATGCCAAATTTCAAATTTTCCGATCCATTTCAGACATAATTCCAGCCATCTCGTGAAGTTTCATAATTTTTGGACAGTCTTAATATGAATTTAAGAATTTTTAACCAAAACTAACCGACACAAGTTTTGTACAAAAATGAATTTCAAAATTTTCCAACATTTACTTATGATCATACTCAGTTTAAAGTTATTTGAATTATATTATTTATAGGAAATTATCTTGTCTTGGGACTGAAATAAAGAAAAAAAGTAAGTAACAGAGGTGAGGTTTTCCTACCGGTTTCTTCAATAATAGAGTTTGATATTTGACCTATAATTTACAGTAAAGTTTATAAACTAATGATTTATTAATATATTGCATCATGTTGTGCATGTAGCAAACTATTTGTCATATTGAACTGCATATTTGAATTTATGAATTGATTAGTTCTTAACTGGTTACCAATCGGTTAAACCTGATATATGGTTCATTTGAACAATATAAATTCAATCCGAAAATTTGAATTCACTTTGGCTCGTAAATGATCGATTGTACATATTCTACTTGAGTTCATGGGAAAAGTATTACATCAAGTGTTGGTGGGAGCTACCTCTTTAGCCTACGTTATTCACTTCAGAGTATTGAACAGTCACTGCATGTCACTTGACATGATATTTTCATAACAGTATGTTACTAGTTATACATGTCATTTCATATTGAATTACTGATATATATTTTCGCTTGACTTTTTATAAATATATAAGCTCAATTTTATTCTCCCACTAAGTTTCCAAATACTTAACCTCTATTTTCTTTCTATTTATTGTAAATTACAGATACAAGATTTTAGGACTCCAAATAGAATGGAAATTGAAAATGTAATCGCTGGCTTAGCTCCATGATTGTTCTTTAAATTCATAATTTTTTTATATTATGTAAATTAAAGAATTATACATACTTCCGCTATTGTAAATATAAGAAGTATAATGTTATAATTTGGTGGCCCACATATCAAACCAGACCATTGTAATCCAAAAGTTCGATAATTCCAAAATGAAGCTCAACAAGACTCTGTATGAGTTTGATGAACTATTTAATAGTATTGTTATTGAACTAGGATCTCTTGGTAAAGAATACTTTAATCATTGTCTTGAAAGTTATGAGAGCACTTCCCAGAGAATGAGATGTAAAAATGGTGACCATGAGAGAATTCAAAGATCTAAAGAACTCGAACTGCATGACTTTTTTCTTGATCTCAAAGCATAAGAGTTTGAACCAGAGATTCAGACAAAAGAAGAGTCATCAACTCCTGAACCCACCAAATCTTTAGCCGTCACAATCTCAACTCCAACCGCCAATGAAGAAGCCTCTAGTAGAAACTCTGTGGACTAGATAAACAATAAGACTATGTCTTTATTTGTTAAGATAATTGAAAATTTCATGAATAAAAATAAATCTAAATTTAATTCTTATCATAAAAAATCAAGCTTGTTTAACTGTAAAAAACAAAGTCATTTTATTGCAGATTGTAACAGGTCCAAAGAAAGATGAGAAAAAACCATTGGAGAAGAGACAGTTCAAAGATGAAAATATATTTCGTAAGAAGAAAAGGGACGAGAAAGTACTCGTTGCTGAGGAAATTAATAGCAAATGGGCAGATTCAGACTATGAAGTATAAACAATCAAGTTCGAAGACATCTATCAGTGAAAGTGATGATGACAAGGTTCCGTCTCTCATGACAGATTTTGAGCCGAAGACTTCAGATGTTGAGCTGGAAAATGCCGATGACATGATATTTAACTTTGACTTAGATGAATTTACACGTGAAGAAGGTCACGACTCTGCTCGACATGATAAATGAGTTTAAAAGACTCTCACAATCATTTAGTGAAGCTAAAGCATAAAATAAATGGCTAAAAAATAAGTTAACCAACTCTAACTGTTCACAGTGAAAGGAAGTTGATGGTCTGAAAATAAAAATCAATCTGCAAGTGGCTGAAAATAATGATATGTAAAGAGTGTTCGAAGCAAATTTTAGTGAAAATAAACGGTTGATACTTTTAGTCAATTCTTGGAATAAATATTCCGCCTCCATAGAGGATCCATGAATTGCAAAACCAGCCAGGGACATAACTGAGCTAGAGTTTGGCAATGATGAATGTAGTACTTTGAGGTAAAAACTGAATCGAATCTGACAAAGGCAAATCTAAAATTATAAATTTTGTTAGGACTATCATGATATATGAACAATGAACATGACCAGCCCGAAGTTCAACCCAGCCAAAATGTAAATTTTGAGAACAAGGGCAAGCACCGTGAGGTATGCTATATTGAAGCAGATAATTCTAAGTCCAACATGACTTGGTTAAAATGCAAAAAAAGTCATGCCAGTTATAACGGATCAAACTGGTCTAGAAGAAAACCAAGTCCAACCAGACATTACTCAATGAAGGAAATATCTAGCCGTTACCACAATTGTAGACATGTTCAAAAGATATACAAACTAAATGAGAAGGATGAACGGCCTAAACAACATCTAGTGAGAGAGAAAACACATCACACAAATTATGTGATTCTTCAATCATAAAAAACAAACGCACTCGAAAATGGAGTCACGCCCTCGATTCGATGAAACAAAGAACGTCGTGTTGTCCTGATCTTTTTGAAACAAGTAATTTTGTGTAATATTCACCTTTAAATTACAAAAAATTTAGCAACAAAAAATAACGAAGATAACAGTCGAAATTCAAACGAACCTTCAAAGAACTCGTCTTTGACAACCCCAGTGAAGAACAATCGACAAACGCCACAAATTGTTAAACTTTGATAAGTTTGATTTGAGAAACACACA
>NW_027354964.1:0-3454 GCF_012295235.1 Primulina huaijiensis
ACACGATTTATCATCAAGATATCCCAACCTGTCTCTAGTGAGCAACTTACCGTGAGCAATAAGCCACAATATAAACCTATGCTTCGGTAAAATGCAATTTTTGGCAAGAAGAGGTTTCCACGGCCATCTATTCCACCTACCCGCAAAGAAATCATATGCATTAGACAATCCGTTTGCCCTCCCAAACCATACATCCAGAGTTAAAATCGAATTCTGCACCGAGCCCTGTGCCACAATCAATTCATCTTTAATTGCAATGATCTGCTTTATCAATGGTGATTGTTCTTTTTTCCAATCCCAACTCCAAACATCTGTCTGATGGCTATATTCATGATTGATCCATTTTATCCATAGGCAATCTTTTTTCCTATGTATGTTCCAAAGAGTTTTCGCAAGCAAGGCTTTATTCCACGCTTTTAAATTCTTCAAACCCCAACCTCCTGCTTCAATTGGTTTACAAAGTACTACCCAAGCAATAGGTGGATGCTTGGTTGGCCATACAAATTTCCGACACAATGAGTAAATTTGATCAATAATGCACGCTGGGATTGGTAGAATAGATAACCAAAAACACTCAATACCTTGCACTACTGACCTTATAAGCTCAAGCTTACCTGCATAGGACAAAGAGTTTCTCGGCCAGCAACTGATCTTGTATGAGATAGCATCAACCAGAGAGCTATAATCCGAAGCTGTAAGCTGCCTAGCTGCAAGTGGCACTCCCAAATACCGAAACGGCAAGTTCCCCGGGGTGAAGCCAGTGATTTGGAGAATTTCCTGTCTCACATCATTAGAAACACTCGCCATGTAGACATTAGATTTGATTAAATTGATTCGTAAGCCTGCCATGTCCCCAAAGTTATTCAAACAGCGCATGATCATAGAGACACTACATACATCTCCTCGAGATAGCAACAATAAATCATCAGCGTATGCTAAATGTGTGATACCCAAGCTACTGCATTTTGGATGATAGCCAAATGATTTTTCACGAGAAATTCTTTTTAAATCACGAGACAAAACTTCGATGCACAAAGTGAACAGATAAGGGGAGAGTGGATCACCTTGACGAAGACCTCTTTGTCCCTCGAAATGTCCATGGTACTGACCATTGATGACAATAGAATAAGAAGTCGTGGTGACACACTCCATTATCCATGCAATAAAAGTATGTGGAAAGTTCAAGTATGCTAGAACATCTTTCAAGAAACTCCAATTAACCGTGTCATAGGCCTTCTTTAGATCGATTTTGAGCATACACCGTGGTGTGCCTCTCTTTCTAGCATATTTCCGAAGTAGTTCTTGTGCCAAATGAATATTATCCACAATTGATCTCCCTTCAATAAAACCAGCCTGTGCACCATCAACCAATGTACCAATAACTTGCCTAAGCCTGTTAACAAGCATCTTTGAGATGATCTTGTAGAACACAGTACAACAAGAAATAGGTCTATAATCATTCACAGAAGATGCGGCTGCCATTTTGGGTATCAAAGATATAATTGAATGATTCCATTGTCTCAGTAATCGACCATTTTTGAAGAACTCAAAAACTGCATTTGTGACATCTGATCCAATTATATGCCACGTATTTTTGAAGAAAAATGCACCATATCCATCTGATCCCGGAGCTTTGTCATCGTCAATGTCAAATAATGCAGCATCGATCTCAGCTCTTGACGGGGCATGCACAAGATTCTGCCATTCTTGAATGTTAACTTTCGGTCCATCAAGCAGATTTTCTGGATTAAAAGGGGTTGTAGTAATTTTTGATCCCAATAGATTCTTGTAAAAGATAATGAATTCATTTGCAATCTCAGCCATATTAGTAGATGTGCAACCGTCAGATTTTTTGAGAGCCACAATAGCATTACGCTTATTGTTTCTCTTAATCAAGTCATAGAAGAATTTAGTGCAACGATCACCTTGCTGTGTGTACCTGATTCTAGCTTTCTGAGCAATGAATAATCTCTCCGCTTCTAGTAGCCTCTCTGCTTTTCGCTTCACATCTTTGTATCCATCAAGCATAATATCGTTATTCAACAAAGTTTCCTGCATTGCCAAAAGTTCTTTTTTCGCTTGAGTCGCACGGGTTGAAATATGACTGAACTGATTACGATTTAAGGCTTGAAGAGGCTTCTTTAATCCTTTGAACATCTGTTTAAGTCTAAACTGTTGAGTTCCCCATTCTCTGCACTTCCAATTACTCCTTACCAGTAACTCGAAGTTCTCACTCAATGCCCACATATTGAAAAATTTGAATGGTTTTTTCTTCTCCTCCACATTATCAAGGAATGAAACAATAGAGAGTGTGTGATCCGATATACATCCTGGAGCCAAGAACTCTGCCAAGCCCCTCACATTCGCGTTGAACCAATGAGTATTGACAAGCACCCGATCCAACTTGCTACGCACATGAGGGCTGATCCATGTATAAAAGCACCCAATATATCGTAGGTCAGAGAGATCAACGGAATTGATACAATCCACAAAATCTTTTGTTTCGTAATTCTTAACTCTTAATCCACCAAGCTTCTCTTCCTGGGACAACACATTATTGAAATCCCCCAATAGTACCCATGGGTCTTTGCAATTCGAACCAAAAGCAATCAAATCATTCCATAAAATTCTTCTTTGACAGATTGTGTTTAGCCCATAAACGAAAGTAGCAAGAAACGAGAATTGTGTTTTGCGACAAATGATTCTAACATGGATATATTGCTCATGCAAGCCAACAACGTCAAGATCAACCATCAAAGGATTCCATAGGACAAAAATTCTACCCTTGGAGCTAAGATGAAAGTTATGAATTACATTCATACCTTGGAATCTCACACGCATCATGTTGTTGAGCGCTTTATCGTCAAATTTCGATTCAAGAATACCAAATACATCAATCCTATGGGTACCCATAATAGAATGGGCAGTCCTCTGTTTTAGAGGTTTATGAAAACCTCTGACATTCCAACATCCCATTTTCATTTAGAACCGGAGGCAATTTTGGGTTGCCGCCCCTTTTCATCATTCCCAAAATATCGGTTAGAGTTGCTATTGTTGTTTATATCTACGTATTCCGTGTCACATGAGCTTGTAGCTTCCATATCTTCAAAGAACACCGACATTTCTTTGTTATTACCATGACCCTGAGCCTCACCTTTAGACTTCTTCTTATTCTTCTTTGTTTTCTTCTTATTAGTCACGGTTTGGAAATCATCATCTGTATTAGAAGCTTTGCCACGATTGGTTTCAGCATTATCACATTCCACTGTCTGCTTACCTTTGTCTTGAGTAGAAGGCTGCTGCTCAATATGTGGGGAAACAGGGGAGTGCATCTCATCTGAAGGATTATCAGCCTCATCTGTGGCTTGTACAGTAGGATTACCATCCTTCTTGAGTGATCCCACTGAAGGATTACGTGATGTATCTGGATAAGGTGTTTTTCTCACCGTAGAAC
>NW_027354965.1:0-3457 GCF_012295235.1 Primulina huaijiensis
TAATAAATAAAATTTAAATTTATTTAATCCAATTTTTATATTGCATTTTTTTATTTAAAACATGATTACTTTAAAAAAATTCTAAAATTTCAGTTAATTGTGTTACTGACCGAAATAACCGATTTTTTCGATTTGATTTGTTAGGCTTTTGTAGTAAAGTTCGGTCGGTTCGATTTATCGAGAAAAAGTTCGATTAATTCGATTTTAGAAAATTTGGTTCGATTTTAACTGAACTTATAATTATTTTCTAACATTGGATGGAGCCAACTCCAGGTATTTATGAATCATGGCTCCGTCCCTAATATTAATTGGATCGATCTATACATAAGAACATGTGACATAAAACCTACTTAATTAGAAACTTATATGAAGTTATTGTAATGTTTTATATTTTGAATATAATATGAAGTTATGAACAAATTAAAGTAAATTTAATTCACCAGTTTTACTGGGATTAGTCAATATAATCTTGGAATGAACGTAAAATAAGAAATAATGTGTTTCACCACCAACTTGTACTCCATAATAGATAATATAGACATGCATTTGCATGGGTAACGTTAATAATATAAATTTAAATTTAATACGTAATATCAAGAATGTGATTTAGGGCGGCGCACCATATCCAAGTAATTAATACGAAATCTACATCGATATTTGAGCCAAATAAGTAATTACAAAATTTATATATATATATAATTACGAGATTTTAATTTCATAATTACAAATTATTATATAAAATTGTATAATTTTGTTGATATAATTTTTAAGATATTTCTATAGTTTTAATTTTATTAAATTATATTTGTAAGTAAATAAAATAATCGATTTACTTAACCTTCATTAATATATAGTAATATGAAAAGAAAATCCACACTTTGGGACCCTCGAAGCCACCAAGTGATCCTTTATTTTTTGGTGAATAAAATAATCAATTTACTTAAGGATGTATTTTTTTCACCCGTTTCAAATATATAATTCATATTCTACATTTAATAAAATATTTTTACTAATATACTTTTATTTAATGTATATCATTATATTCAATTTGTTTTCTCGATATCATTAATAAAGGTATAATAGAAAATTTGTTTGTATAATTTATTTTCTTAATAAAATTCTTTATTTGTGTGAAAAACAAAGTGAACTATAGAATTGAGATGAATATATGTATAAGACCGTTTCACGGGTCAAATTTATTATATGAATTTCTAACCTGATCCGAGTACTCATAAAAATTTATTTTTTTTATTTTAAACAAATAAATCGAGTCGATTGATCTCACGGATATATATATATCCTTTCTCACATACATGATACCTACCATATACTGATGTACATTATTTTTTTCAAATAAACTATGTATCTATAAAGAAAGCAAGCGGAATAATAACGTCCTTGCTCGAATTGTTTGAACAAGAAGCAATATTGGACATAGAACTTTGTAAAGAACGAATAAACCGCCGACTTTAGCTGAAAAAACATACCAAACTGCATAATGTCGGGTAGAAAAACCCTCAGGTCCGAACTAAATTGTTCATTTTTAATTATGATGTAAAGGCAGGCTACAATCTCCGAGAAGACAGTGGGCACCCAAATCAAAATTACATTCATTCATGCACGCGTTCTAGAGGAAAATGCTTGTCAAGAATTAGTGGAATCTTGTTTTATATATTGTACGTATAATAAAAAAATTTTGAAAAGCCTTCATTTAGAAAGATCTTGAAAAATCTGAATAGATTTCTTTTTAAAAAAAATACAGGCTATTTTAATAACTAGTTTTTTATTGGTTCAGTTTGATCAGTTTCAATAATAAAAATCGACTTGTTAGGTTGGTCAGAAAATAATTCGTTTGTTTGGTTTCAATAATGAAAATCGGCTGGTTTGGTTGATTGGTAAAAAAAAATCGTTTGTTCGATTTCAATAGTGAAAATCGGCGATTTCAGTTCGTTGGAAAAAATTTTGTTTGTTTGGTTTCTATAAGTTCGGTTCGGTTTTAACTGATTATTCACCTCCATCTGCTAGGAGATCAAACAAAATATGATGTTTGTGTTGTTATATGATTTAAAAGACACGAATTACACAATTGTTATCAATTATAACTTTTGATAAAACGCTGGATATTATATTAGTCCACTATCTTTGATTTTTGATGTTGTTGTTGTATTGTAATCATAGTATTTTTTCTTGATGAAACTAATATGGACATTATCAATTAAAAAAAAGAGAAAATAATTGTCAAAATTTTAAAATTATAAAATTAAGACTAAAATTCGATAACATAAAAAACTAAAATCTAAAAAAAAAAAACAAACAAACAAATAAAACCAAAATTTCCAATCTCATTTTCCCCTTATTAGTTGGAATATGCTTCTTTTCTCATCAACGTGTATCATTGAATTTTTGTTTTCTAATATATATAAGGGTAGGAATATGCTCTCACGTCATTCAAACATACTCAAACGATGATAGAATCAATTTGTTTGTGGATTTCGTTCATCAAATGAACAAAATATGCTAGCTACCTACATTAACAGTTACCACAATTTAAAAGAATGACAAGACTTCAATCAAACTTTAATCAAAATATGTCGGTATTATATTCTTTGCACTCAACCATGTATGCATGGCCCATTACCAAAAGATTATCTTCTAGGAAGGCACATGGAAGCATAACATTGTCTGTGAAAATGTGAGGCAGTTTCGTATTTGGGCAAAAAGGGGTGGGATGAAGACACACACTATATATTATTTTATTTTATATTTTAAAAGTTATGGCATAAGTTTGTTATGATCGAGTCTCGATCGAGATTTCATTACAGACTCGAGATCTTAGCAGAAGAGAAGAACAATCATCCTGGCTCTATCACACCGTTTTCAATCCATTCTAAGACTACTTTAATTTGCACTAACATTTTCTAGAGTTTCAATGAAGACAATGGCCAAAACAAAATAACATGGCAAATCAAATTAATGTTTAAATATTCATTGACATTTTGTGGATTTTGCAAAATGTCCCGTTTGGTCTAACTTTAAAATAGCTTTCCCTTGTGTAATATAATTGAAAAAATGATTACATTTTTTGTATCAAGTTATGCTCACTCGAATAAAAGATATTTTAAACAAATATTTGTATATAATAATGCATGAATAATTAAATTACCAATTTTTTTGAATCCTAAACGTAGGACTAAAACGAAACAATTGGACATATTCGAGACATTACCATATGGATGCCACGTTTATCCTAAAAATAACGTCATGAAGCCAAAAAAAGGTTGTTAAGTAATGCACCAAGACAAATTGGTCATGGCGTAGACCCTGTCAATTTGAAACTATGCCACTTGGACCCATATCTTTTTTTTATATTTATTTATTACCCTACTTTTTAGATTAAATGCATCCAAGCTTATATTCAATTTTAGTACGTGACTCATATTTTTTTTTTTTTTTTTTT
>NW_027354966.1:0-3487 GCF_012295235.1 Primulina huaijiensis
CAAGGGAGAGATTCTTGATTGTTGTCTTACAGCTAATGAGGTGGTGGAGAAGTCGAGGTGTAAAAAAAAAGAAGGGGTGGGTGTTTAAAGTCGACTTTGAGAAGGCTTATGATAATGTGGACCAGGGTTTTTGGGATTACGTTCTACTGAAAAAAGGGTTCGGAGAGAGATGGCGAAAGTGGATTCGGGGTTGTGTTTCGACTGTTTCATTTTCAATTTTTATTAATGGTACGCCTAGAGGTAAAGTTAAGGGTGAGAAAGGCCTCGGGCAAGATGATATGCACTCATCTTTCTTGTTTAATTTGATAGTAGATGTCCTGGGCAGATTGATTGGTAAGGTCAAGGCAAGGAACCTCATTTGGGTCTGCAAGCGAGTAGAGAGAGTAGAGATTTCATAACATTCAATTTGCGGGTGAAACTCTTTTCTATGTCAACAATGAGAGTCATTTGCTGTTTTCAGTAGCACACTTCAAATCAATTTGTCAAATGTCAGAACTAAAGATCAATATGGAAAAAAGTGTCATGTTAGGCGCTAATTGTGTAGTAAAAGAAGATGAAGGGTTAACTCAAGAGATTGGTTGTGGAAGGGAAAGTTGGCCTTTTACATATATGGGTGGTTCCACTGGGCGGAACCCGATGAAAATCTCGTCCTGGGAACATGTTTTATCTAAGATGTCTAAGAAGCTAGCAATTTGGAAGATAACATTTTTGATTGGGAGGAGATTAACTTTGATTTTTGTGGTGTTGAATGTGACGCCAATGTGCTTCATTTATATTTTAAGGTCCCAAGGATATAGCAGAGATTATGGAAAGGACTACGAGGGATTTTGTATGGGATGGAGTTGATGGAGATTCACATTGTCATATGGTCGTGGGATCAAGTCTGTAAACTGAAAGAAATATGGGGTTTGGGTATTAGAAACATTTGTCTGAGAAATAGGGCTCATATGGGAAAATGGTGGTGGAGGTGCTCTGTTGAGGGGGAACCGTTATGGAATAAGGTTATTGTGAGCAAATACGGGTTACACGATAATGGTTGGGACGCAGATTTAGCAAAATATGGTATATTTAGAAGCCCTTGAAAGTAAGTGGTGGTATATTTTGGGAGGATAAGTGGTGGGGGATTCTTCTTTTAAGGATCTTTATCCTACCTATTTTATTTTAGTTATCATTGGTTCATAATAAGCCCATTTCTCATTTTATCCAGTGGGAGGATTCTTCCTCCTCTTCTTCTATATCTTGGGTCTTGCAATTGCCGAAGAATATGAAGGATGAGGAAGTGAATGAGTTGAGCTCTTTGCTAGGATCTTTAGAGAGGGTCAGATTGGTTGTGTGGGTTGATTATATCAGGGTTTGGGACGGTGATCCTTCAGGAGTATTCTCAGTCAAATCTTTTTATGAGTCTTTTTTTCTGATAAGTGGTTTCTATCTTTTTCATGTCATTTGGAAAGTTCCGATCCGACCAAAGGTTCAAATCTTCTTATGGACCGCTGTGCTGGGTAAGCTGTCAACTTGTGAGATGATGCAAAAGAGATGGTCTTCGTGTGCTATGTGTCCGAATTTGTGCGTGTTGTGCCAGAAAGAGGTGGATAATCAGGATCATCTGCTTATTCATTGCTCTTTCACTAAATGTCTTTGATTTAGAGCTTTGAAGGAGATGGCTTTGGTTTGGGTAGCTCCAAGATCTTCGCACAAGCTATTTGCTGCAGATCTTGGACGCACTTGACAGGAAGGGTAAAAAAATTTGGACAGTATTAGTTCATTGTATTTGTTGGCCAGTATGATTGGAATGGAATAAATGGATTTTTGACAGCTTAGAAGAGTCGGTTGAAGAATGTTGAGAGCTCTTTGTTTCTGTACGAATCACTTGTCCGCTATCTGTAATTATTTGCTTCTAATTAATGAATATAATCTAGTTTCCCATCAAAATGAATATAATATATATATTATATATATGGACTATAATATATTTTAGTATGGTTTTGTTGTGCTTTAGTTGGAGTGAATCTTAGTTTACATTTTTTCACGTGTATGTAGTGATTATTTAACTCGAACTTGGGAGAGAGTGATAAATTTTGACCCCTTCGGCATTTGCATTCTGATGTAGGCCTTGCGATGGAACCAAGTGAATTTAGTCCTATGTGTTTCAAAATTTTACAGGTATATAATTTTTTAGTAGTAACCTTCTTTCCCCAATCTAAGCTTGTTCTTCTTTTGATTCAGTGTCACTAGTGGGAAAATCTTCTCCTCCCGAAATACTGCAGAAATTGACTTATCTTGCAATAACACACCCTGGGGTCAAGCGTATTGACACAGTTCGTGCTTACACATTTGGTGTTTTGTATTTTGTTGAGGTCAGTTTTACAACCAAAATCTTTTGAAACTCAGTTTTCTAAAATTGGATGATTATCCTGTCATGCGTTAGGTGGTCCCTGTTGAATAATTTCATGCATAAAAACACATTCTTCTTGCACCAGGTTGATATTGAACTTCCAGAAGAGTTACCCTTAAAAGAAGCTCACATCATTGGGGAGTCTCTCCAGATAAAGATCGAAAAAATTCCCGAAGTGGAAAGGGCATTTGTTCATATTGATTATGAATGTGAACACAAGCCAGAACACACCATCGTTGGCAAGCTTCCAAACAGTGACCCTTGAGCTCAACCTTTTGTACTTATAGTCTTGTGAAATGAAATAGTTTACAAATTTATGTATGTGTGTATTTCATTATCCAGTTATATGAGTTGGATTATATCAAGAATTAAAAGTGCTTGTGATACATGAATAAGCTGAAATGTTGTTGTTTTGAAGATTCATATGCATAACATGATTTTAAAAAAAAAAGTGCGCAAGCTCAAGTTGCGCTCGTACTGCGCTGGTGTTTGTCATTGTGCCCTTTTCTAGAATGGTTGTTCATCATATAACTTCCAATATAGCCGTCAAAGTAAGATGTATTGGTGGATTCATCAAATTCCCATTGAAACAAGATCTGCGCGAAAACGTTTTGGTTGAAATATGGTATTTCAAATTAAGTTATGACTTAGTGAATATTGTCACGCGAGTGGGCGATGCCATATGAAAGAAAGAATAAACTCATAGAATCACAAAGATAAATAGAACTTTTATATGTTTCGGATAACCTTTGAATATGATCTCTTAATTAGACAATGGTCAATTGGGGAAAACATGTATTTTGATGGTAAAATGTTCATAACCATCCCTGACTTATTATTTTCGTTCTTCAAACTATCCCCAACTTTTCAGATTTTTTCAGTGTGGTCTTTTATTGAATTGTTGGTACGATGACTCATCATGTTTAAAGTATTTTATTAAAATACCACAGGTAATATTTTTGTTTATGAAATATTTAATTATGTGGAAGAAAGTAATTAAATATCTCAATTTTGAGTATTTAACTTCTTATTTTGGAGTAGCTTTCTTGGGAGACGGGTCAATCCTACTGATATTCACAATAAAAAGTAATACTC
>NW_027354967.1:0-3489 GCF_012295235.1 Primulina huaijiensis
TATCGATATCGTATCGAAATTTCGATTTGACACAAGTAGCATACCAATTATGCCGAGTACTCAAGGTACACTGAAATCCCGGACAATATCTTTATTATACTTTTCATAACAAAAAAAAACCTAAAATGAAAACGAGGGCTTTGAGTTTTTATTTTTTATTTTTGAGAATACCATTAGTTTTAAAAATTGATCCGTTTGAGTATTTGACCTTACTTTTCTTATTTTATTTTTAATTTCATTATTTAAAAATATTATATTTTTAAATTTATAAATATTGTTTCGCTATTTCAATATACCGAAATTTTCAAATTTTCATACAAATACCATACTGACAATTTCGGTATCATGTCATACTGTACCGATATTTTCGATATCCAAAAAATAACTTTCATGTACCGAATATTTTAGTATTTTTCACACCGCCAGGCCGGGTTTTGCTTTCAATTGTTCAAGGGGCCGTGGTTTGAAAGCCCCGCCCCTTCTGTTTCAATTATAATCTTTATCATGAAATTTTAGTAGACTAATGTGTTCCCAAGAGAGTTTTTATAAAATATCTCCATCCTTCTTCAAATCATACAATTTCATTGAGTAAAGTTTTAAAATGAGAATTGGAAAAGGAAAACATATAGATTTACCTTTTTTAAGCCTTAAAATCATTCAAAGAAGCACAATTTCATTAGACACCAATTCATTTATTTAATTTTGATCCTGTTCTTTCTCTGAATGACAAACCTATCACAGCATTAGCATCTAAAGGGAAGAAAAGATAGGCACACCAGGCAAGGTAGCTCCTGCTTCCACAATAAAAGCATTGCCTGTCACGTACTCAGACGAATCATGGATCAAGTATCGCACGAGAGATGTCAATGCTGGATCCGTCGTGCCATGAGTTTTTAATGGGATGGCTTTTTTCGCGAAAGTTCTGAGCCATTCTTTCTGCATCAGACTTTCGGTTATCTCAGATCTGAAAAGTCCCGGAGCTATGGAGTTTACTCTAATTTTGTACTCCCCAAACTCCATCGCCATCACCTGTGCATAAAATTTTCATTGTTCAAATGGAAACAAATATTTGGTATACCGAGTAGTTGAAACAGAAGATAGCAACTTCAGTAAAAATCTTGAACCAGAAAACCCAAGATAATTCAATGAACTGAACATCAGAAGGTAGCATCTAATGAAATTTCGAAAGAACATACCAATGATGTGATATTGTAAAATCAGAGTATGTGATTGGTTAGATCTTTGTTGCACCACATTTGCTTTATGAAGATCATTAATCAAGAGAAGTAACAGAAATACATTGGGCAGGCTTATAGATCGTTTTGAACTACTCCCACAAAATAATGTAGGTCATCGACGATATTAGGATCAGTGGATCACTCTTGCATTCTCAATCACATCTTAACTTACTGATCCACCAGCATCGGAATTCTAGCAGAGATGCATCTTATGGGTTCAAGCAATGATTTCATGGCCAAAATTATTCAATAAGTCGTTCTCACGTATATAGAACTTTGTCCATATAACAGTTTGCTCTTGGTGCTTATCCTGAATCCTTCACATATACTTTGATCCCACGAAACTGCACAAGCAAGCCTCTCTCGATGGATTTTGCTAGCAACTAATTCACATCCATTCTCGCTTTATAAAATAATGTGAGATATGCCTATTACACCCTCAAACAAAAATTCTTCAAAATTGCATTTATCCCACATAATTTCCTCGGTATGCAACCATAAATACTTAGAGTTAAAAGCACAAAAAACATAGATTAATCACCAGCAATTTTCAGACTTCTATTTTGCAGTTAGGACACATCATAGAAAAAAACTAACATTTGTCAAAGCGTTAACGGCAGTTTTTGAAGACGCATAAGCAAGGCATCCAGGTAGAACGCCACGATTAAGACCAGCAATCGAACTGATATTGATGACTGATCCACCCATTTTAGCATTACGCATCAATGTACAAACATACTTCGAAACCAGCCAAGTTCCTGTTAGATTTGTTTTGATGGTATTTTCCCATTCATCTTCTGACAAATTTAATGGACTGTGCACACTGCCTGTAAGAAAAAGTCAGAGCAAGAAATTCAACAATCCATCACCGAAACACAAGATTCTATTAAAAATTAAAATTTAATATACATGAGCAAGATTCCAGTGGATGAGTAAATATTAATGGCTATCAAGAGAAGACGAAACTGTCATTTACAGCAGCCAGAGATAATTCTTTGTTCCACGCTGCTCATGCCGCATCAAAGTGTGAGTATTTAGCTTAACAAATAATGACAGAAATATTACAAAAAAATTTGCAAAGGGTTAGTTATTCATATCGGATTAATATTTAAGGGAAAACTTTATCCCTTCAAATTAAATATTGTTTCGCCACAAAATATAGTAACTTGAAGCATATCAAAATTCTTTGATTCATGTTCTCTAATCACTGATAATGGTGATGATGAAATAAAGAACAGCGGCAGTAAGCTAAATACATTTGGATATTCACCATAAACTACTTCAATTTTCACTTAGAACCTATGTAGCACGGATACTCCTATGTTTTCTTTCTCTGATGTATTGGACGCGAATACGACACGCGTATGATAAAATTCGTGTCGTTGACTTTTTGTAGGTTTGACCAGTCTAGAAGAGCCAAATGCAATGAGGCTCACAAGTATCACATAGCCTAGAACAAGTGGCAAAGTGAGACAAGTGATTTATTGAAGTGAAGCAAGCACTCTAAAAGATTACATGCTAAAATCAAACATAATCCAATATATGCTTTCCAAACTATTTACGCTTTCACTAGCATCGATGGTTTAAGGTCTGGCCACATGGCTAGATCAATTGTTGATATAGTGACAACCATGGATGCTGGCAAAAACGGTTTACCAGCATCTGAAAAAACTACCTAACACTTATTAGCTACTCCTCAGGTTGCGGAGCCAAAATGTGATCACAGCAATGCATGCCCTTTGTGATGCTGACTGTCATGGTGTCCTATTATAAGTGGCTTTTATTCATCTATCAATATCAAGTGAGTGCAAGTTAACCCAGCATTAATGTCCATACAGGCCATCTATCGATACTCTTCCGACGGCAGTCCTTTTCCAGGTAACCTCTTCCACTGCGTAGACTCACAAAGAGAGCACTAATGTCAAAAGCATGTAACTCAGGAAGAGAACTCAAACCGAAAATCGCAACTTTACAGCTGTCATGTTTCCCACGTAAAAGCAAGTTTTCTACGTGTAACCTTCTAAATTCGTGAGCGCTCAAGTTTCCTATTAATTTCTTGGGAAACCAAAGTGGGAAATGCAACACTGTTTGTGAAAATATCTGCTCAAAACTCCATCAAGATCACATATTAAAAAAGAAACAAGAAACTGCAAGGAAACAAGATTGAACCAAAGTGGGAAATGCAACACTGTTTATGAAAATATCTGCTCAAAACTCCATCAAGATCACATATTAAAAGAAACAAGAAACA
>NW_027354968.1:0-231 GCF_012295235.1 Primulina huaijiensis
ATAAAATGCACACTTGCTAAACTTTAAAAGTTTTAAAATCCTAAATTCATTAAATAAATAGATTAGGCTTTTAAAATGCTAAAACTAAGTAAATCATTTAAAATGCCCCCCTTTCTTAACTTAAAATAAAATACCGCGTTTTAAAATTGCCAGAATCGTCGTCGGTCTCTTTTCCTCGATTCCGCCTCGAATAATCGTCTGAAACATGAAACTCGAGAAATATTTTAACGT
>NW_027354969.1:0-3496 GCF_012295235.1 Primulina huaijiensis
AAATTCCTTATTTATTATTCTATTTATACTTTTGATATCTTTGTAGATTGTAGATTAGGTATGTAGAGTCAATCAAATATAATTTTAAATTGAATTTCAAAAAATAATTTAATATCAATCTTTTTGTTTTTTTTTCCACAATATTCTTTTTTCAGAATTTATCCGATATCACATCATAATTAAAGAAATTCAATGGAATAATATTAATACTGATAAATACGATAATTTATGAGGGGCCGTTTGTCAACTTTGTACTAATTACTCACACTTACTTCCAAATCGCACCACATGCTATCCAGAAAGGATTGCGTAATTTTCAGTGCACGACAATCGCATAAGATCTACTTATAAGACACACTGCAACTGTATATTGCAATAAAAATATATTAAATTCCCACTTGTTCTTAGCTATTACTATTAATTAATACATAGCTTAAATTACTAAAATTTTACATCATGGCTAGCGACAACTTGTCTTGTCCCAACTATTTCAACAAAACATGGATCAAGCAAGACACCATAAAATTTAAGAGTCCATGGTGACCAAAAACTTGGTCGAATCGAGGGCCGGCTAGCTTAACGCGCCGAAGAATTAACTTGAGCCTCGGTTGAGTCGATTGTAACGTGGCTTTGATTTAGGTAGACAGACAATTGATTCCGTAATGGCGCAAGTTCTCTTACAAGAAGTGTACATGTCAATGCACCCGAATCCATCCCTTAAAGTTCTTGAAATCTTGGAGCTTGACCCTTTCCCGGTATGAACAAGGTTTGTGTCATCGTGATCATGGTCTCCATCCTTGGAACATTCCATCAGGGCCGCAAAGAATGGATCCCTTTTCAATCTGTTGCTGAAGTGATGTTTCTGTTCTTGATTGTGAGACTTCTTAGTGGAGGAATTGGAGTTTCCAGCCGGCGGCAATGGGAGGAGATTCCTGGAGGATTCTTCCATTTTGGTTGCTAATTGGTGTTTGGGGATCCCGGGAATTTTTTCCCAAGAAAATGGAACTCCGTTGAAGTTTGGTGGGGTGGAGATTGGACTAAATGGAGGGTACTCGTCGTTGAAGGATCCGAAGGATGAATCCCACGAATTCGACGTGGAGGACGATGAAAATGACGCAGTCCGGCGGCCCGACGGGCGGAATGATCTTGAAGTGGGATGATATGCCCGTTCTTCCTCGGTCGGGGGAATTTGAGTGTGAGTAGAATCCATAGATAGATAGCTCTTGAGGAGGAGTCTATCTTTTTAATTTTGTGGGAATATATGTGGACAGGTAAAAGATAATAAAAAAGCTTCAAATTTGGTGAATGGGAGTGAAATATCAAATAACTAAACGGCCCCAACTGTAATTTATATGAAAATTATATACAGAAAATAGATGAAATGAATGCATGTGGAATTAATAAATAGTCGACGCGGGGAAGTAGCGACGATGTGGATGCTTCGCAATTATGTATTTTTACATTAATTAAATGGTTGGGGGTGTTGTGTAATGTACTAAACCTACCAAAAATCTAAATATATAATTTTTCACCAATGAGGTATTTTACCAATATCCCTACAAAAGAGAAGTTTGAAAAAAGGTCTATAACTATTGTCCCCTAAAGAATTTGTCATATGAGATCACCAATCAGTTTGGGTGGGCTGAATCGTAACGAGTCGAACTCAAACATAATAAACGAGCTATTAACGAACTAAGTTCGAGCTATTTATGAGTTTAATAATTTTCAAATGAGTCGAGCTCGAGCCTAATAATAAAAGTTTGAATCTAGCTTGAGTTTATACCGAACTCAAATATGATATTGTTCGGCTCGACTCGTTATATTACTAGACGATGTACCTTTGTTTGAACTCCAAAACTATGACAAAAATCACAACGTAATTTATGTGAAGGCCCAAATAATTGATTATTAAAAGGAAATGTTCCGTTTAGCTGCATGAAATTAGTCGCAAGAGACCAAGTCGAATCGAATAATCGATAGAAGTAGTTTAACCAGTAAAGACAAACTCATCGTAGGTACAATTTAACGTATAAAAACAAATACTTAATAATATGAAAATAAAATTAATTTTGACAAACACACATGCTGATCTACAATATAAGTGATGCGCCGCTTGGTCATCAGCAAGACACGTACGGTAATAGCACTCGGGATGTGACCCTCGTGGTTAAGAAGGTGTAGAGTGATTGTCGGTATCAAGAGATTGTACATATAATGAACGGATTCTGAAAGACTTTTATCTGACGGAAAATATGAACGAACTGATCTTATTTCAAGAATGTATTTAGAAGATTTGATATATAATACTCATATAAAAAAAGAAAATTAAAAATTACAAAACTAAGCATGTTTGACCTAAAGCAATCCTGCAAAGCTTCTAAGATGTATGTGAGTTAATACATAAGCAATCCAATAACGAGAAATGAGTCACATCTATATTTTCGTGTCATATATCAATACATTATATCACATGAAAAAATTAATATGTCTCGTTTTTGCCATCAAACATTAAAAAAAAATTAAAATGAAGCTAAACAAAATTTTTTGTAAAAATTCTCTTATGTTGATTTTATAACAGGCGATTAATACTATCTTTATAATAACAAAATTTAAATATATAAAAAAACAAAAAGTTTAAACAAATAATGATAAAGATAATAAAAGCGAATGCCCACAAACAACCCACTGGGCCACTAACTTCGTAATAACCCCCAAAGGCCCAAACCCAAAATGCTCTTCGTTCTGGAACCTGCGCCTCTTCAAAATCAAGTTTGACTTTATGAATATCAGCATGTACAAATTTAATATACACTAAATGGGAATTCCACAAAATTCTCAGAATAATTCATAGACACGATATCTAGCGTCTCTTCATGTTTGATCATACGGTCTCTTCATGTAATTCATTGTTTATATAATTTTAACTTCGTAACGTAATGTTTGCACAATTTTCGTGATATACGGACGTGCCAAGTGCAAGCACATCGAATTAAGTAAAAACTAATGTTTGCACAATTTTCGTGATAGACGATCTCTTACACATGATTTTTATACGAGATAAATCTAAGAAGAATATAAAATTATCAAAAATACTAAACTTGAGAATGAAAATTACAATGAGTTGTTATTTTTCTACGATGTGAGGTAGTTTTCCCTGTCTTCTCTTAGTTTTGATGATTGTGCCTCCCGAGCAGTACTTGCTCCAACATTTACTTCTTGGAAGCCAAACATGACCCTATCTTCAAATTCTCCAGTATGGTATACATGACTACACATGCTTAAGTTTGTCCGGATATCGATATATTCGGTTTGATTTAGTGAATTTATTTCCCAGTTTTAAAAGGAAAAAAAACATGCAGTTAGAAGCTGCTAGCGAGAATTATGGCCACGTCTCATCGGATTTCATGGTGGAGGATTTGGAGATTTATTTCAATGGATGGCTGATAAGGGCCGTGGAGAAGATTTAGCAAACTTTGTACAGCTGGTTTGTTGGAGC
>NW_027354970.1:0-3520 GCF_012295235.1 Primulina huaijiensis
ACATGTTTGGTAATCATGACAATATAAGTATCATTGTTTTGTTCAGTTCGGATTATTTCGCTAAAATATATTATATTGCGTATATTTTTTCATTTAATTTCATTGGATATTTGTGCCAATATATGGTACTACTTTAGTCTTCATATAAGGCAAGAAATTAAGACTAATTGGGAGCTCTACAAGAGAGTATTCAAGAAGTCAGAAGTAAGGGCTAGACGTAATTTGACTGGAATAAATCAAATAAGCTAGGTGAAATTAGAAGTAGCACGTTGGTCGAGGGGGAGACAAGATTAGGTTTTGGGAAGATAGATGGTGGGGGAATTACTCTTTTGAGGAACTTTACCCGTCTCTATTCCAGATTTTGATGCCCATAATCATCATATTTCTTAATTTGCACAATTCAATTCTTCATCCAACCCTTCTAAACTTTCTTGGCATTTTATTTTTGGCGGGATCCCAAGGATGATGAGGCAATTGAGTTAGGTTCTTTGATCGAGTCTTTAGAGAGGGACAAATTGATCGAGGGTGCAGATGATAAGAGGGAGTGGGTTTGGGATTCTGCAGGGCTATTTTTTGTGAAATCTTTTTTCGAGTCTTTCTTTTCAGATTCTAGTTATCCTTCTTTTTTTCTTTATCAAGCAATTTGAAAAGCGCCTATTGCATCCAAGGTGCAAGTTTTCTCGAGGATTATAGTGCTTGGGAAATTACCGTCGTCTGTGATGTAAAAAAAGTTCCCTACTTGTTCTTGTCCAAATTGGTGTGTATATGTCGGCAAGAGGAGGAGACTCTGGACTATTTGATCGTCCATTTTTTTTTTCATGTTTTTGGTTTAAAGCTTTGGCGGAGTTCGGCTTTGGTGTCTCTGAGATCAACTTGGGATTTATTCGAGGTTGATATTGGACATGATTTGGGGAAGGGAAAAAATTTTATGGAATTTGGTGGTTCATTATTTGAGTTGGTCCATGTGGATGGGGAAGAATAGGAGGATCTTTGAAGATCAAGAAGGCTCTATTGAGGAATGCTGAGACAAGGTTTCATGCTGGAGTTCGAGGATTGTAGAGTTTAAATCGTTCTCGGTCTCATATTTGTATATGAATTGAGGTCCGATATGATGTTTATCTATTTTGTGTATGGATCTCACTTCGTCTTATGTGGACCTCTGGTTCGCTTTTTGTAACTAATTAGTATCGTTTCTTAAAAAAAAAAAGTAGCACGTTGGTCAGAACTAAGAAAACTTATCATTTGTATTTTCAAAATTTAAGACAAATTATTGGTTCCGAGATGCAATAAACTCAAATTTTACTTCGAGTTATTTTCCTAGTCTGTTCTTTTTCGGAGATTATGTCACAACCGATTCCTCAATTGAGAGAATTCAGTTTTTATTTTAGAATTTTAGTAAAGTAAGTTCGTTCATTCGTTAGTTCTCGTCCAATAAGCTTAATTATATACTCAAGTTTTTTTGAGAAAATTAAAAATAAGAAATCAAGTTTAGATCATTTTTCACGCTCACAAATAAAATTCTAGAAGAACCTTTTGATCAGTTACTATGTTGCATGGATACGGATACGGGTATCGTATCGAATATTATACGGATAAGGCGATACGACAAATTTTGAAAATATAAGATATGATACGACAAAGATACGACAATTATTAATATATATACATATATATATATATATATATTAGAGATATATATATTCAATTTTTTTTGCCGAAATGTATCCCCGCCGTGTCCATGGCATATCTGAACCATTTCCAAAACGTATCCAACTGGTCAAACCTACAAAAAGTCAACAACACGGATTTTGTTGTATTCGACACGTGTATCAGCGTGTCGTATCCATATCTGTGTCCGATATTTCAGGAAAAAAAAATTAAGAGTATCCATGCTACATTGATCAGGTATGATCACAATGGGCGATTCATTTTAAGTTCAAAAATTCCGGTTGGGACGAGGTGCCACACGGTGTGAAAATTTAAAAAAATTGTAAACATGTTGCCATGTCAAGCATTGAAAAAATCATTTTAAGTGCATAGATTATCAGCCTTTATAATTTGAGAAGTTCTCTCACAAGAAAACAAAGTCTTGACTAATGCCTGAGAGTTTAAAACCTTGAACGTATTATAGCGACTTTTTGTTATCTCCAGAACAGTACAGAAAATAATAGCAGCTTAAAAGGGAAACTAAAGAGATATGCATGAAATATGACAAACAAATAATAGCGATTTTTACGTAAAATTTGACACAACAAAATCGAAGCAACGAGCATACCTTAATTGTCGTTACAAGACTCAACCTGAACAGAGGAAAAACATCTAGTATTAAAAGTGTTCATCAGAAATCCTATCAATTTATCCCACGATTGATGAAAATAAACTAAATCTAAATTAACTATAAATGCATCATATCCTTCTTTTTAAATAACAAAAACTCCAGCCCACATCTATCACCCATAAATTAACAAAAACTCCAGCCCACTTTGTATCACCCATATGAAAATCTAGATATCATGTCATCAATAGAGTTCAAGTTAGTTTATCTATCTAATAATTTTTCCAGCACGATCCCTTCAATGTTCGGCAGAAGTTTAGCACTGTGAGATCTTTGTCCCTGTGTTATACGTGCATAAAAGCACCACATAGCAAACCAAGACGCCAACTAAGATTCTAACACACTAATACTGCGACCAGAATAAAAGCAATGAATAGCTGGGGATTAACTACGTGCCAATCAAATTTGAACAAATACAATCACACTCAAATCTTCGTCATAATTAAATGTACAAGGAAAATATATCATACAAAACAATGTTCTCACATGAATCATTCAACTTGTATTCAGTTCCAAAAACAATCAACATCCTATTAAAGATATGAAAATATTGATTTCCACCAGTAAACTAATAAATAATTCCTCATTTTTTTAACTTCATTGTTTTTGTCGTGTAAATGAATCAAACAATCAAAATACTTCAACCGCATGTTTTTATCTTCTAGAATTTCGATACCCATGGCCTCATCTCACATTTTAATCACCAGCCTCAGTTTCCAGGTACCAATAAAAATGATTTAGAAGAACCATTTAAAGAAAAAAAAAAGATCCAATGGAAAAATAAAGTAAACCAGTTAATCTAAAAAACGCACAGACGGCCAAACATGAACAGCTAAGAGGCAAGAATCAAAATTTCATACGACACCATAAAAAATTTCAACATACAACCAAAACCCTCAACGACTAACCCCCAAACAATCCTAACCAATGTGGGGAAAAAAGCGATAAACTCCAATTTCACATCAGGGCATATGTCGACCTCCCAGGAACAAGATCGCATTAAAGCGCCAATTTTTATCTCCCTCGGAGTCCTAACAGACAAGTACCATCCTAACAAATTCTTAAAATCTTCAACGACACAAAAAACAAGATTAAACCAACCTATCAGCCATGCTAGAAATAGTCTTGAAGGCCAGGACAATAGCCCGGTCTGGATCCCCACCCCGATTCTGCAAGCGGGCCAGA
>NW_027354971.1:0-3551 GCF_012295235.1 Primulina huaijiensis
TCAAATTAAAAATAATAATAACACATACAACGTGTGTGCATCTTTAACTAGTCTTTATTAAACTGATGTATGCATAATTGGAAATTGTGATGTCGTATTTTGGGGAGGATAAATTTTTCCTTCACTTCCTTGCTTTAAAAAACTCCCAAACAAATTTTTTTAGAATCTTCCGTCCAACTCTTTTTTTTTTCTCTCCAACCGAAACCTTAGTCGAGCGGTCTCTGTTCGTATATCATACGAACACACGATTACTTCAAAAAATTTAGAAAATTTGATTACAACACGATAAGTGTTGATGAGTTACGAGACTATTATTACTGTCACCGTGGTAAATGCAAGAAGTACTTTTATCAGCTAATGTTTGGAAATATCATATAAAAAAAAATTATTATTTTCGATAGAAGCAACAACTTTCACTCGTACTTGCATCTAGAGTAAATGTGCTAAACCGATAGCGCATGGTGGAAAAAAATTGAGGATAATGGATTAGCGCAAGGTAAAGCAAAATCTCTCCATTTTCAACACTCGACCAAAGATGACAACCATAGACTATAAATGACTATAAACTGCAGCAAACAACCTTTTGGGGGATATTTGTGCCATGTTTATGACTCTGGATCAGCATTGTGCCATCCTTTGGCACATGGTGGTATGCTCATAAATTCATCGAATTCTTTAACGTGAATATCACAGCAATTCCACTGCATGTCAAAAGGAAAGAAGATATCATAAGTGTGTTGCCCATGTGAATGGATGACATATTCAGAAGACATAATCACTTGTAATTTGCCAGTTGAGGTGGGTGAATGGTTACACAAAAATATATTGAATTAGAAACAGTAGTGTTAGAAGGTAAATCGTAAGGGTTCGGGTAAGTAAGAGGAGATAAAAGAATATAAACTTAAAGATAAGAAAAGAGTCTAACTTCAGCCGGAGAACAATAAGTAAGAGGAGCCATGTTACCAATCCCAACTTTTTTTTGCAGAAAAACCTATCTATAAATGATGTCGACGATGACGACAAAGAGTAACTAGAATGCTCGGTAACAAAATTTAATAATGAGAAAACACAGGCAACTTGTATTCATACCCCTCTCATTCGGTCATGAAAAACTGCTGGTCCTGGATGGTAACTGCAGGCTTCCTCGTGATTATCCTTCTCTTTAAAAGTTTTTCCACATCCTTTGTTTTTACAAATCTGGGGTTGATTTATGTCGACAATTTTCTTAGGTTTAGGGGGTTGGGCATACTGCAACGTTCGATTACTTTCACTAGGAGCATCTAGCACAGAATTGGATACTTTTGAGTTCAATGCTCGAGCTTGTGAACCTGACGAGGATCAAAAGGAAGGTGAATGTTAACACTAGTAGCATAACCTAATCTAAACTCAACCACTTGATTATATCACAAATCTACATATAAAAGTCGTGTTTTATTGGCTTTCTGCTAATTATTTAAATGAAACAAGTAATTCTTATACGCAAATAATCAGCCTCCAGTTTTGAAAGAAGTCAAATCACTACATAAAAGGCCTACCATGGTCGGAGCAGAAAAATCCTTGGCGGCACCTTGAACAAGAATCTTTAGATGATGAATTGACTGTGGCACTCGTTTCATAAACTGGTTGTTTTGGAGTTACAGCTATCGACGCCTGCACAGGTTTCTCAGTTGTGTGCTTTCCTGTCTTGCAACTTTAGACGTGACAACAATCAGTTTCGAACAATATACAATAGATAGATCTCTCAATGAAGCAAGCTGGCAGAGTCTATCAATGCAAAGAAGAATGAAAATGAGCAGACCCACCATCTTTAATGAATGGGAAAAATATTCCTAAACAGAATATTGAACATGAACGCCATTCACGATTAGAATTCGCAAAAAATTAGCATCCCTTCAGAAAACATGGATCCCTTCCATATCTTATAGATATAACTTCCAGAAAATTAGTTATCAAATTCAATACTATAGGATATGTACATAAAACTCAGAGCCCAGAAACATCTTGAAAGAAAATTGAGTGAAGCATTCATCCGGTAAAAGAAAAGACAGCCAAACCTCAAGCAAAGCTCACGCCATCACACATAAATATTGGACACTAAAATTTTTAACTTTTAAAATGCACACGCAGCAAGAAGGAAAAGCTACATACCCTGGAAGCGCTAGAAATAGACTAAAATCGTGACTTCTTTTCTTACAACAGCTCCACTCTTTCATCCCATCATGAAATTTTGGCTGTTAAAGACACTTCTGTGATTAATTTTAGAAATTCAGAAAAAGGCAGTTTTATCAACTCGTCAAGGGAGAAAGTCAGAGAAAATGTCACTTACACCCTAGTTTAAGAGACGGGCCCCGGTTGAAGCATGGCACATACCATCAGGAGACGTTAAATTCGTGATTATCAAGAAATGTAAGGTAATAAATATATTTCATAAGCTGGAGATCCATTTAAGCTTCCAAATCATTGACAAGTTAGACAAGTCATGACAATAATGTATAATAATTAATAACATGAGCAGTTAATCAAACAACCCTTTCTGCGGACATCTCATTCGTTATTCTATGTTTTTCCTTGGAATCAGCTTAGTGATTATCCTCACCACTGTACTGTCTGTATATATGTATCAATCATTATTACTTTCTACCATCTAGATAAAACCGAAATAACACAAACTAATTGATCATAGATATATACAGTAAAAAGATTAGAAAATCTGTCCAGGCAGAAAATACTTCCATAAAAGCATTGCATTCTCCAATTAATTAAAACTTAAAAATAAATTTTGCAAAACATATGCCATTCTGAACTTATCTCAAGAAAAAGGACTACCCGTTGAAGAAACAAACCGAAGTATCATTCAAGCAAGAAAATGTACATCATCAGGTAAATAAATGGAAAGCTTAAACCCTGACAAAATTCAAGTACAATTTCTGCAGCATATAAATCTTACTATCATTTGCCAACTCTACAGTCCCTGCGCCAAATCTAAAATACTCAGTAAAACTTTCACCGAAGAACTAATTCATCTGGTAACCGATCAAATCACCTCAATACGTAAATTAACCGAAAAATAAAAGAGATCCCCCCAAAAAAAAAATCTCACATACGCGAATCGAACAAGAAAGAGAGGGAAGGATTACTTACGGAATCGTGATAAGTACACGAATCTTCCTGATTGTCATCTTCGGTGAACAGTGCTTCGCATCCGATCCTTTGGCATCTAAGCTGCTCCATCCTCGTTTTAGACTTCTAGCTTTTCGGCAACTTTCGAGTGTCACATTGAGAGAGAGAGAGAGAGAGGACAGGTTTATCTCATTTTTAAAACGTTGGGTCCAACAAGTGTCAAATGAATGGGCCGGCCCAATTATAATACAGTTGGGCCATGGTTGAAATGTGATTGCTTTTAAAAAAATAAAGGATTGGTTTTTTATGCCAAAATAAAGGATGGGTTTTTTATGCAATTAGTTTATCTAAATAAAATGATGAAAGAAATCCGAAAACATATCGATAAAATAATCCAAAAATATTAAGGGAGCGTGTCAGCCTCAAGTTCT
>NW_027354972.1:0-3555 GCF_012295235.1 Primulina huaijiensis
GTGATATTTTAACTTATCATGTTATGTTTTAAATAAACCGGTTTCGCTTTTATAATTTTCCCATAGGCCATAACTACTTGATGCAATATTTCACTGAATGTAAATGCCTGGACTAATTCATATGGGAAGATTGTTGCTATAAATCTTTCATTCTTGAGGCATAGTGTAAGTATGAACTCTTTGCACCGGGTAAATTGATACACCCAGCAGAAAGATTTGCCTTGCTTATGTGTTCCTTTAGTTGCTGTCATCGATTAAGTTAAAACATGCTAATTACTATGTATGTTAGGTGAGGAACCTCCCGAGTCTTTATTTATGAAAGAATTGAAGAGGCGGGGGATGAATTCTTCTTCTTTGCTCGAGGAAAAAAATAGAAACATCGACAGAGACAAGGAGATAAAACTCAGGGAAGAAGATGGGGGTTGGAGCTACAAAAGAAGAAACGGGGTTACAACTGATGATGAAAGAAGCATATCGAATCAGAGAGAAAAGTCGATGGCAATCAATAGTGAAGGCCTAGAGGTTGGATGACTATCTTTTTCTGATTTATTGATTATCATGGGATTTTTAGGAAATTTACTATGGTGCAGAACTGCATTTTATACCGAATAGATATATAATATTAAAATTTATTTCTGGGTTTTCTACATGGATCCAATCCTTCTCAGTCTACCCCTTAAGCTCATTTTCTTGGACGCAGTGCAGGTTCTTCGTTTAACAATTGTTTGGGGATCTGTATATAAGTTTTGCTTTATGATACAGGGCTTGATCCCGCGGGCTAAACTTTTGATTACCCTGGGAGGAACATTCTTTCTTGCGTTCTGGCCGTTGATTCTTGCAACTATTGCATTCTTCTGTGCTTTGTATCTGGTAACTTTCTTCGGTAAACTTGCAATATTTGTTGCCCCTATTTGTAAATACTCACTCCATTGTTACCATTTCAATAGAATCAGATGTGGTGGGGATACTTACTTCACTTTTGGTTCTTCGTGCTATTCGAACTAACCACGTAAAGAGTGAACAAAATTACCTGAAGGGAAAATGCCACAAGACGTTTCTATCTGAATTCTGTGTCATACAGAAGCATTATCAGATTTCGGATTCTTAGCTCTTGGCTTTAAGCCAACTGGATTTGTTGTCAAAACTATTGATATTAGCTGAACTTAAGGTTACTTGGGCTTATATGTTATATCGTCTATTGGGTGGTTTTTTTTTATCCTAAATTCGCGTTTCATCATCACATTGCAAGTTTGGAACAATGATCATTGGATACATGCATTGCTGAATTATCGCATTTTTGGTGTCTTCCTTGTTTCTAGTTAAATTTGTTTGATCGGTTTTAGATATTCGGATATGGATATCCTGAAACTTAGTCAAGCCTTGACTAATTCTCCTCTCTTTTCTGCAGTATTTTGGACCTGAATTCGTTCATGATGGAAGTAAAACTTCAATGGCTCCACCCCCGTATGTCGACCCGTATGAACTGCTCGAAGAAGAAAGGATATACAAAACAGCTCCACTTCTAAATTGAAGGACTGAAACACCTTCGTGTATCACTATTACCCACTGTGAAATTGGATCATTACGTAATTCTTGTTCTGTTAGAAATGGGATTCTATTTTATAGAACCAGGGCTTGTTATATAAATTCAAGATCATCCTCGTAAGTTTCAAGAATAAATACCCGACTGGCACCATCTTTCGAAAACTGAACCGAAGGCTTTTTTTTGGTTCGGTTCTTAAACTAACTCTCAATTGGATTTTTTTTAATATATTCGTCAACTATTTATTTAAGAAAATGACCTGTTAACCAAGTCTATTTTTCAAATTTCCCCCTCAATTACCTACTTAAATTATATAAATTAAATTTGATTTTGTTTTTATTTATTTATAATAAAAAAGCTCAATATCCATAATATTTTGTAATATAATTATCAAAGAATTAATTTTTAATTAGTTCGAAAACTGTACTATTTTACTCTTGATACTTAGAATTTAAAATGAATTAGTTTTCAATTGGAAATAAATTGTTGTGTGAACCATTGATTTGAGAATAGTAATCAAACTTACGTAAATACTATCTATATTCAGTACAAAATTTTCAAATAGAATTAAGCATCCCAATAAACCTCTGAATTTCAAATGTTCAGACATTTATTCAGGGAACATGCGACCAATTCTTGTGAGATTCACACTTTGTTCATACGGTCCCATGACGTCCTAACATATCATACTTTAATATATGCCTTCTTTAATATTTAGTGCCCAAATTTCAAAGTTTTCAAACTAAGGATGTGACATTATACACATGAAAACTAATGGTCTTTTATAATATATATATAACGTTGGCTTTGGTTTGACAAGAAAAATTACATATGTTTCTTGATGTGTTCATAGTAGGTAAGATGTAAACATATGTAATAATTTAGTACATGGGGTTACATTTAAAAATTCTTAAATTTTATTACATGCATATATCATGCTTATGCTGGAGCATTCATTAAGAGATTGATCAAATTGTTGTGTCGTTTGACAATTCAAATTATAATAATAGTCCATTATAGTTTTGAATGAAACTACAAATGTTTTATTCAATTCTCATCAGTTGTAAGATACCAATATTATTTGAAGTCGATTGTTGGAGATGAATAATCATTCATGCAAGACGATCGAAACATGACGTTTTGATAGTTATATCGTTTAAAATATTTGAGTCTCACTATCATCATCTGCTATAATTTTAAATAAAACAACAAGTGTTTGAATCAAACTCTTTATTTATCTTGATAAATTATGAAAATATTGTTTGGTTCAAAGTAAGCCAATCATCCAAGCCTATGAATCTGTCCCGGTTCCCTCGTAATGCTTTATCCATTCTCAGATTATTAATAATCGTAAAAGCCAAGAAAATCAAATTGGGAATCATAACTCTACAAAATAATAATTGAAATGCATAATTGTAATTCACCATTCAATCAAATTGCCATTCTTTAAAATTTTCATACATCAAATTTTATTATTCAAGTACTTAATTTGTTGTTTAAAATTATAATAACGTGACCCGAATAACTCGAGTTCGACGTCGATTTAAATGAATCACAAATAAAGAACAGAACTTGTAATATTTGAAATATGAAATGATATTAATAACTAATTTGTGGAAGATATTACCCAAATAATAGAAGCTTCTCACCTGTTTATTGCCAAAAATGTCTTATTTCTCTCTTTCAAACCAAACCACGTAATTAACTAAAACACGATTTTGTCAATGCATACTTTTCATTGCTTCAACTACAAAATCTTTGTCTCTTCGATACTCAAAATTTTATTTTATTTTATTGTTTCCCTTGGGGATATTTAATCTTATAAAATCAATTTTGTTAATTAATTTTATTTATCTAAAATCAACTCGATATTTGAAATCAACGATAAAATTATTTCGAAATATTTGAATTTTATACCAAATTAGATTATTATTTTTTAAAAAAAAACTACAAATTAAATTTGAAATAAGTTTAAAGTGGATATTTAATCTAAGCAAAAATTTGTGTGAGAC
>NW_027354973.1:0-3564 GCF_012295235.1 Primulina huaijiensis
TATGAACAAGAGCAAGGAACATGGTTTTCTGGGATTCAGGAATTCAAAGAATTCGTTCATTTCTTGGATTGACAAAGTGAAAGCTTACAAGATCGTTCCTTAGTTCTATTCCTTTATGTGTGAGTTTGTCTCCACTCGTAGTTATCTTGGCATTTTGTTAGTCTTGAATTTTCATATATGTTCATATTTCCCTTGGCTTATGTCTGTTTGTACTTCACATCTTAGATTTGTTCAATGCCCTTCGTGGAAAGAAAGGGAATAACACTAAAATGCAGCGTTTGTCTGCTGAACTTTTTTTATCTGAGTGTATTTCACTAGGATGCTAATGAAAGAAAGAGCCTATAGTGAAAGCAGGTGTTTACATGGACCATGACTTCTACTCGAGTTTATCATTGTCAATTTCATAATCCTCTGCTTAAAAGCAATGTACAATATAAAGTTGTGCTAGGGTGTAAGTTATAGTTAGACGATAAATGTTACTAATTCGTCATCTCATCTTCTTGCATCTATTTACTTGTGAATAATATTTTTCACGACCCAGTAAGAATACGCGGACAGTTATGGTGAGGATCTATCATAAACATCTGCTACATTTCACTGAAGAAGTATTTCCAAGTTAGATTCAAATAAATGAACTGCAAAAGGAACTACAAATCAAGAAAAAATGATTTAATATTAGCGATTATTACATTTTCTTGACGCAGGCAAGGCGTATGCACTACCATGTTTGCTGTGGCATCGAACACTTTCTTATCGAGGTCATTTAAATTTATGGACTTCCTTACACATCTATTTATAAAATAGGCTTGATTCCACCCTTTTTGTCTCCAAACAAAAATATGTTGCACAACAGGTAGTACCACGAGTTTTTTGGTCTGTAAATAGATTTGGATTTTGGAGGGAAGTCAATAAATTTAAATTACCACTACCGTTAATGTTATCCTTGGGATATTGATTCCCTTCTCGATCTTTGAGTTAACACTGTACTTGGATATTACAGGAGTTTTGGAAGGGTCGAGAATGAATTATTTTTGGATCGTGGAACGAGTGTAGATATATAACGAGAGCATAGTTAAAAAAAACTATTAAATACTTTGAGTAATTTTATGGTAATTCAAATTTCAATTTTATAAGTAATTTTAGCCATTACATTTGTTGGTCATGGAAAATGATGACCAAAGAAGTAGGACAATGAATTTCATCAACATTATATAACACCAAAATATCCCTTTCTCTTGAAAGTTACCTCTTACACTTTTAGTTGCCTGTGGTTTCAGTTGTCGAAAATGCTTGGTTGTTACATGCTAGAAAATAATCAGGAATCCAGTGTAGCAAGGGCAGATTCTCGGTTGTCCATTACTATGAGTATTATCATGCCTCTCCATATGACAACTAAAGGCCACCACTTTTCCTATATCAGTCCGATTCTAACAGGATCCTTGAATTTCTGATTTGCTCATGATTTTTTCGTATCAGAAATTTATGCTATCAATCCTGTAGTTGGTTATTCTGCATTAATGCATGCTCCTAGTTAGATTATCATAAAAGATTTCGTGGTTGAATACAGAATGCAACTTGGTTATCGTTGCTGTCATCTGACGTGCTTCCTGTTTCTTACTTTCTCAAAGAATTTTCATGCAATTTACTGCTCTATATTGTGGTGATCAAGTGGGGGCTTCTTTCTTCATCAGTTCTGACTTTTACTTTTCGGGTTTTTCAAGTGCACGTCACTAATGTTGTGTGATTTTACCCCTGTGTGACTTGGTTTTCTTTTCACCTCAGGATCTTGCGGACAAGAAAGTCATTCATTATATGTGATGAGAAGCAGAAGAAAATTTTGAAAGAAAGGAATGCAACAGTTTTCCTGAGATTGCTGGTTTGATCAATCCACGCTTTCTTGATCGAGTGAGAAAGAAACCATCTATGAGGAGCTTGGCAACGCGAAAACGAAAAACGTCTATCTGTAAATGAGGTCTGGTCCGTTAATTTATCACTCCTAGGTAACACTTGTAAGATCTAGCTTTGCCTTTTCTTTCCTTCCCATGTTAGACAAAACTATCTGGTTTATCCAGTCTTTTCTTAAACTTCTGAAGTATTCTATTCAACTTCAACTAAAGTGTGGCCTCAGGTAAGTTTGGTAATTGACCAAATCAGAATTTTCATTAAATCGAAATTAGTTGACAAACTTTCACCTAAGTTGAACCGAATTCTTGTTTTAAAACTAGCACCATATTTGGTAAAGCTGAGACGAGGGCAGATCCAAGCCGTGTGGGTTTCACCAATTTTATTCGTCACGTGGGATCCACAAGTAGAAAGAATGCCGTATATTTAACGGAATCAAACCTGTGGATCTCGTCCCGTAGGGTCATTAGATTTGTCGAGACACTATCTTGAGAGAGACAACGAAAGAATTCGTCGTATTTAATGGACTCAACCGATGTGGATCCACTTGGCTAAAAAATTTGGTTTTTGAATCTGATTACATATATTAACCCAGTCATGCTTGGATCGAATTATGAGATTATCGAATGATTAGTAAATAAGTTATACAAAAAAATAATAGATAAAAAATTGTAATATATAGTGATAAAATAGTAATATGTTTGATATGATTTTTATGGATGAAGTAAATTAAGAATTGAGTTGAATTTTTTTTAAAAAATTTTTCCTTTATTGATTGTGGTGAAAAATTGAATTTCAACTATAAATTTTGAAAAATGGGTGTCGATGAAATTTTATTGTTCATTATTAAAAACAGAAATTTGTAAAAGTTACCAAGTCCCATTTCCATTTTACTACTGATAACGTTTCTAAATTGGATTTGCTTTTTTCCATTATTGTTATTACATATTGGACGACGAAGGATATGTGTGGTAGAAAAGTAGGGGAGAAAAAGTTGAATGATGTTGGTTTTATCATTTACGACACGAATCATCTATATTTATCTATAAAGTGGGTAAATCAAATTGCAACAAGATTAATTTTTGAAGGACAATTTGATATAATTCAAATATAGGTGGATAAATTTATGGTATCAAGTCGCCTAAATCAAGCGATTTTCATGCTGAAAAGTTGGTGCATATTCGCGTAAATTCTAGAAGCCACAAATCAATTTATCGACATTATAAATGATCAATATTATCATTTAGGGTTGTAATTTCAAAAATAATTTTCAAAGTGAGATTTAAATAAAAGAGCATCAATGTTGGTAATCTAAAATCAAACGAACTTCTTCAAAAATAGAAGATCGACCAACGTATGGTACATGTATAAACACCTAAGTGTCAACTTTCCTCAACAACAAAAAGCTATGAAGCCTTCCCTTGTGAGTTTTGCATCATATTCATTTGTTTCTCCTGTTATAGATTTTAATAAACTCAATTGTATCATCGTCGGTACACACGTAAATGTAAAGCGCTCGATTTCACTTCTTTGGAAGTACGTGCAACTCTTGGTTTATGGAGAAGTTTGGGGATGCTAACAACCCAGTCTCCAGAACTCCGGCTATAATGAAAATATTTAGGCCCAGTTTGGTAAGCATTATTAAGGTGTGATTGTTTATTA
>NW_027354974.1:0-3578 GCF_012295235.1 Primulina huaijiensis
GAGATTATTCTTAGTCAGTTTGATCTCTCACGCAAGGTCCTTTTTCTCTCTCTTTCTTTTTTATTTTTTATTTTTTAATCTTTTTGCTCCATCCTTTTTCATAATTTCATTTTGATTTTTGCCTTTGGTTCACTTCACTGCTTAATCTGTTGGTAATTTCTTTCTTATACTATTTCAGTTTGATTTTTTAAGGGATGCAATGAATTGTCATTGTTGTTATTATTCAAATCGTATCAAGGAGTATTGAATTGCAGTTATAAATTTCATGTTCAGATCAAATTTCTTTGCTTTTTTCTAAATGATAGTGATTTTATTGCTTAGGTGGCGAGTAATTATAAAAAATTTTACGATGTATTTTGATAGGCAATGGCCGTTTAAATATCTTGGAAAATATGGGAAGTATCCAAGTCTCGAAGTAATGGCATAGGTTTTTGAATTCAGTGTTAGCTGCCAGCTGGAGCGAACATATATTACAGAAGAAATCATCAACTTATTGCGCAGAAATTCTGAATTGAAACCTAGATCCTCATTGTCCTAAAAGAAGAGACACTGCCAATAAAAAAATGTTGAAAAGCATTAATCATATAAATGGAAATTTCTATAGTCATATTAATTGGAATTAGCAGGGTTGATAGGGTAAAGTATGATCATGGTTGCACAGAAGAAATCAAAATTTGAGCACGGTTCTTCTGGCCCAACTGTATCTTGTGACTTTCAACAGAAGCATGCCCTCGAACAACATTGTTTAGTGCTAACATTGGCCTCATACAAATGTTAGAGCAGTATGCATACATTATAGGTTCTTTTTACATTAAATTAGTATATAGGATATAAGCTGCTATATATGATATACACTTTGTGTTTCAAGTTTTTATGGACTTTGAGAACCAAAGTTCTTACTTTTTAGGTGCTGCGCATACCTAATAGCCCTAAATATGTGTTGTGGCTTTCCACGTCCTTATCTCCACGAGTATTAACTTTCAGGCCGAGGCTAAAATATTAAGGGGTCCACACGAGGATTTAGAAAGTTACCTAGAAGCAGTTGATCAACTGAGGAGTATTACCCGTTTTTTCAGTAGCAACAAAAACCTTAAAAGTAGCATTGGGGTGATCAACCAAGCCAACACCTTACTTGGAAAGGCAATCTTCAAACTGGAAGAAGAGTTTCGACAGCTTCTCACATCATACAGGTTCTCAAACCCTTGAGCAATTATCTAATATCTTTCCATTTTTTAAAAAGTTTAGGAACCATTTTTAGTGGCCAGTAGATGTCTCCTAGTTATAAATCTAACTTTTATTTCCCTTGTACCAAAAAAAAAAAAAAAGAGCCATTTGCCGCACGTGCTCCGTTACTACGTAATGTCCAAATTCTCATTGAGCTCTATTTAGTATCAATATATATGACTTCCTCACATATCCAAACGGTAGTGCTAATTGATCATGCATGAAACAGTTGTTGACTTTGTTTGAGAGTACTTATACGAACAGACTTATTTTGGTCAGTGATTCAGTTCATGCAGTGATTATTTTAGGGCCTCTCATAAACATTTCCCACGGAAATCAAGTCCTGTTATTTGTATATTCAGTTTAGTGCCATTAGCGAAAGACTGTATCATAAAACTTAATATGAGTGCAAAAACAGTTCTGGAAGGATCGTTGATGTAATAATTTCTGATCAGGACTATTTCCTGGAAACAAAATTTCCTTCTAGTCTCGAATAGATCTTTTCTGGAAACAAGATAAGCATGTTATGTGATTTTCTCCACTCAAAAGGAAACTTCACTTATCAATCGCGAGCTTGCACATATTATGGATTCTTTTTATACGCAAATTTATGTAAATTGTGCGATGCAATGTGTAAAAGAGGTAAGTGAGATGCATGTGTCATTTGCATTGCCTTATGAACCAAGTTAAGCGTGCAATGCCAATTAACTGTTTGAAACTGTTGCTTGTAGCTGTAGAATCAAAGAAAAATCTGCATACAATGCCAACTATGGAAAAGCATTGTATGTCCTCTATGAAAAACCTTAAACCATGGATATTTTGCATCTCATGGGATATGAAATTATTCTGATTCAAGTGATCTCTTGTTTTCAAAACCCCCTCCGTGATTCAACTTTATATTTTTATGGCTGTTATTAACATGGTTATTAAGTTCACGCCTCAGTATGAACTAAAACTATTAGTAATTTTTTTGGTGATATATGGTCTTATGCACTTTCAGCAAACCTGTTGAATCTGACCGCCTTACAGATTGCCTGCCCAACTCCACAAAGCCATCTTCAGCAGCACATGGGCATGATGATTCCGCTGGACCGAAATCATCTCCAGAGCATCAAAATAAAAGTTTGGAAACTGTTGTTCGTCCCCCTCCAGCTCTAATTCCGCCCAGAATTATTCCCTTGCTACATGATATTGCCCAGCAAATGATTCAAGCCGGCCATCAACAGCAACTACTCAATATATACAGGTAATATTCTAGATTTTTCATCTGATCATTTGATTTGTTTCTAAGAACTTTATAAGGCCATCTCTGGTTGGAAAACACACAGTGTTTCTTCCCAAAATGATGAGGAAAGTACAGAAACTTTGTGAAATCCCAAAAGCCTATGACATGGACTCATTAACAATCACACTCTGTTGTTTTCCAAAATTATCACTGGGAAGAAAGTATATGTCTTCAGATATCAGAAAATAATTTATTAACTTTATTTCATTTATGCATAATTACCGAATATAGCTATGATAACAAACATTCTTCGTGGACTACTAATAATCCTGTAAAAATAATTAAATATAGACTGCCTCACTTAACATCCACCTCCACCTGGACCCAACAAAGACATGTAAGATTTATGTATTTGAAAAACATATCATTCCTGTGGGAAAAGTCGAATTAATTCAAAATAATTAGGCTTGAGTTTCTACTTGCTTCTTATAGAACCTTCGGAATCTTGAAATGTAATTAATGTGAGTGTCAGAATCGAACAAGAAGAGGTATTGTGAAGTAACCTTTTCCATCTCATTTAAAAATAACTCTCATTGAATCATCCAGTGAAGTGAATGTGTATGCTAGTGTAAATGTTGTGTTTATGAGCAATATGTCTTTGATGTAGTATGCGTATATTTGATATATCTCTTTCCCAATCCCTCTGTGTGCGCGCGCAAGCTCAGCTGTACCTTGATCTAATTGTTGTCATGATCATTCTGTTTAGGGAAGCTCGAGCTTCAGCTATAGAACTGACCCTCAGAAAACTGGGCGTGGAAAGATTGAGTAAAGAGGATGTACAGAAGATGCAGTGGGAAGTTCTGGAGGCAAAGATTGGAAGCTGGATTACTTTTATGCGAGTTGTTGTAAGAATTTATACACAAACGTTTTGCCTTTTATATGCTAATTTCACATTAATTCACAAACGAGTTGTTTCTTTTGGTAAAACAGGTCAAAGTTTTGTTTGCTGGTGAAAAGAAAATATGTGATGAGATATTTGAGGGTCACGCTACTCTTAGAGATCAGTGCTTTTCGGAAGTTACAGCTAACAGTGTAACAGTGCTCCTTAGTTTTGGAGAAGCTATAGCGA
>NW_027354975.1:0-3583 GCF_012295235.1 Primulina huaijiensis
TATATTAAAATAAAGATTGTTTATTACAACTGAGTCAATAAAATACATAGCCAACAATTGGCTTGCAGGACATCTACTCTAACAAAAACTACCTAACTTGGGTGTTTCGAGCTCGATTTTTAAAATCATCTTGGTTAATAGGGAGTCTTCGGTATGTTTAGGTTTTTATAGGGGTAAAAACGTAGTTATAGAAATTTCACTTTTCTTTTAAGTAGTTTGATTTGATTTGTGAGGTGTAATAGCAGGAATTTGAGGTTCATTGTTAGCATTACGTTTGTTGTTGTATCCTTTGTTGTATATGTACCAAAGTTGTGTGGGAATCCTATTTTTGTCTACTACTTGTAAAAGTTTTATACCATACGAGTGCAACATTAAGATGCTTCTGTGTTGATAATGATAAAATTTGTACAGTTACATACAAAGTAGTCCTACGAAATAGTTTTACGTATATATATATATATGTGAGACGACTCGAATTTGTTCATACTTAAAATGAAAAGTAATGCATTTAACATAAAAAAATAATATTTTTTCATAGATTGGATCGGGTCGAAAATTCGTTTCATAAAATTGATTCATGAGATGGTTTCATAAAAGTTTTTGAGCTACATAAATAATTTAGGTCGTCTTTAATATCGAATAATTTGAATATAAAAAAAAATTGAAAGATGATTTTGATCGGTACTCTGAATAAAAACATATTCAAGTTGCCCTGAAAATGTGTCATAGTTGGTGGAGTAGGTGAGCGGATCATTAATGGTCATTAATTCGATTCTCTTACCAACACTTTCTCGGGTGAGCCTGTCATATATGATTTGTTCAGTATGATTTACCTAATTAACGTGGTTCGCAAACTATTGAGTTAGTTCAAAGATTTACTTATTGCACAACAAAGAATAATAATGGTAAGTTCCATGTTATTATTTTTGTTGTAACAAATAATTGGACATGAGTTTCTATTCTTATTATTAAAAATAAAATATTATTTAGATACTAGTTACACATTATCATATAAGGTCGATGTTTCATTCCAAAATAATGTCCTATCACTTGGACAAATTTCAAGCCCACCTGACCAGGTCCATCAAGAAGGTTTTGAAAAATCCATTAACATGTGTTGTGTAATTTCTTATCGCAAGTGAAAGGTGTCAGGTTTTAGTATTTGAATAAGTACGGATATCGTCTCACAAAGAATTAAAAATTCAATATTATACTAAGTATTTTAATTAATATAATCTCAACTTTATTTTGAAAATCAAATATTAGATTGGTAACTTAAACCAAAGATTGCAAAAATTAATCAATGATTGACAAGATTTATCAGGAGAAAAATCATTGAGAGAAAATTCTAGAGGTTTGATTTCGCGTGACTATCTACTATATTTAATTTTTGTCAATATCTATATCACAAATTCTTTTAGTTTATTAGCCAAGAATTATCAATATTTTCAACTTCCCTTTCCCAAGCGACTAGTAGAAATTTATGATCTAATATCTATTTCAATATTTCTATTAAAAATAAAATACCAAATAACATAAACAACAAAATAATTCATGTAATGATTTCAATGGAGTTATATGCTTTCCGAATTCTATTAAAACCAATTATTTATTGTCCTACGGTCATATTCAAAATCTTCTCTAACGAGTGCTTAATTTCAAACGAATATAATGATTCAATTAATAATCAGTTAATTGAACGTAATCAATTCAGAAAAACATAAATAAACTGAACGAAAAACTCAAATATAATAATCAAAAGATAAAAAAACATAGTTTTAAGTCAAGCCAGAGGCCGCTTCGTCCATCTTCATCTCCAGATGCCGTTTCTCAGTATTTTTCCCTATGTTATTCTCCCTCTGAAAAGATGCAAAATTCCTCACTGTCTCTTCATTCCATTCTTGATCAATTCCACCTCTTTTTGTACCTAAAATGTCATATCACCTAGTTTTCCGCATGACACAACAATAAATACGAAACACATGATTATGATAAAAAAAATTAGTGTACATCTAACTTAAAAATACTAAAAATCTAAGTGTAAAATTACAATTATCAAATCTTTCTAAACTTAAAACTTTTGCTACTACGAGCAAAACAAAAGAAAGAAAATAACAAAAAAATAACATAGAAACAATGGAGAGAATATGAATAAACAAACTCAATTAATGAAATAGTTTAATAAATATTGGCCTGAAAGATAAAATATTCAAGTTTATCAAATCAAGTGTATGTCACAATAAACTAAAACGATCGCGTGTGTGTGATTTTTCAAGAAAAGTGTCCCAAAGTGTATTTCGATGTTATGAGATGTGTATGTGTAAAAGATCAGAATCCATAGTTATTTATAGTGGCTCTCGAATGTCCATAGGCGTAACTGTCTCAAACATTCTCCACTAGTATATCGGATAAATGTGACTTGATCGGTAGGTCTTTTAAACTTGTAACGTTATGCTTTGGCTATTAACTACAAATACAAGATAGAAATGCAAGACAAGAGAGTACGTCGAAGATCTTGTTTTTGCACACTCCCTATCCAATTTTGACTCGCCTTTGAACTTTGTAACTCACCATCTTCCTTTTTTTCAAAAAAAATCACTTCATCCTAATAAACATATTTTTTTTTAAAAAAAACTACTCATTAGGCTGTTAACGTGTATTTTGAAATGTTGACAAATGGAGATCAACCACGTTCTTGTGCACTTGGCATTCGTTTTCCATAATCTCAAATGTGACTAAAGATTAACCGATGTTATTTGGTGGCTCAAAAGGCTCAAATGGATAAAAAAAATTTCTTAAATCATTGTTAAGACAGATATTATCTGTATTTCGTGAAAGGTGATAAAGAAAGTTCTAGACTACTCTCAGTTCACAAATAAACTTAAATAGACTCATCAAGTGCACCTCACAATTGAACAATTTTATAGAAACAAGAAAGCAATAATTTACACATATCCCATTTTTTTGCATATAGGCTTGGAAGAGTTTCAAATGATGAAATTCAAGTAATAAAAATAAGCCCAAACAATTTCAATAATCGTCTAAACTATTTACGTGCTTGAAAACATGTATCACAATGTGAAGTGAAAATCACGAGTTTTTTCGTCCATTCATCCATTTCATATCACAGAATATATGTAATTTTCCCTCAAAATCAGGAGTATCATTGATGTGTATTTATGCTCCCATGGTATTGACACAATTAGACACTTATTTTTTAACTGAACATATTGAACAAAAATAAGAAAAAAAGAGCAGAAATGTGGCAAAACCAACTATCTCTATCAACAACCAACCACAACGTAACAATTCAAACAATCAACAAAAAAACTAATCTCTAACCTCCCAAAATTAGATACATGCATTGTCCCAAATGTACAATAAATCGATAAAAACATATGACTTAACACACCTATGGCAACAACCATCAGTGATCATCGCCTAATCATCATCGCGGGGAGACGAAGTGGGTGGTGGCAAGAACGGATTGTTGTCAGGCCGATGCTGTTAAAGTAGGTGTCCGGCAAGCCAACTTGTAGTTCCGGTTTTATTGACTCTGATGTAAAACAATCTTTATTTTAAT
>NW_027354976.1:0-3587 GCF_012295235.1 Primulina huaijiensis
ATAAAAAAAAATTTCACTCAATTGTGTATCTTCTTCACAAATTGAGAGACATATTTTTAGAATTTTTTTGAAAATAATTCAAAAAAAATTACATCATCACATACATCATCACACACTAATTTTCACTATTTTGAACCCTTATGTTCAACAATATTATATTATAATTTATTTTTTAAACAAAAATACTATTAAAAAAAACTTCACACATATAATTATTTTGAAATACCGAGAAAGAAGTAAATATCATAGAGTTGGTCGAACCCATAACTAAATATCTCGGCACAAACACCGATAGAAACTTTTCTTGGGCTTGGCGGAACCTTCCTTTCCGCCATCTCCATCGGAAGTATCCTTCTTCAAAATATTCAATTTTCGAAGTTTCTCCGACACAGATGTCTGCTTCTTGACTTTTTCATCGGGTGTCGAAGTCCCCTGCAGATTCTTTTGCACATCGGATAGATATATTTTCATCTCAAGTAATTCCATTCTCAACAATTCATTCTCTTCAGCAAGAGACACATCGTCGTGTGTTGGATCTCTTTTAGTCCACGCATCTTCTGTTTTTTTAAACTCAATGCTACTTCTTAGCTCGAGCTGATCGTAGCACAATGCTTGCATGGCTTTCGGCACGGGCAAACGCTTATTTCTCGAAGCGTGAACTCGGGCTTCGTATGATAGCCTGCATATATCCATTACACCGCAAACTTTCTCCCGCTCGATTTCGTCTAGATTTGCGTGTGCCTGTAATCGCCAAAAAAAAAAGTCAGTATTAGCATTAAGAACTAAAGTTCACCGTCTATAACTTTAGATAGAGCAGAATCCACCATTAAATCAACATTGAAAATATAAAGGCCTTTCTTTTCACTAGACTATCTTAGTCACATGGCATTTGACACTGACCTTCAAGTATATATCAACAGCTCGGTAAAGATCATCGTCGACCTTCCTAGCTGCTTTAGGCAGCAAATTGGCAATCCCGTTGAATCTCGAAACAGTAAGTTCACCATAAGTGGCTATCTCCGCGAGGTACCCATCAACAGTCTTTGCAACTCTCTTCATAGCAACAGAACACACTTCTCTCAAGTCACCGGCATTAAAGACCGCAATACTGTTCTCTTTATCGACAAATCCAGATATGATCCTTCTCACGGTCTCGAGATCACTCAATCTCTCGCCGTCATATGTACACGAAAGTACAAAAAGATCATCTACTTTTGCATGATCTAAGATGGCCGATATTCTTTTCTCGAGGTCCTTTGTGGAATGAGCATCTGCCCTCAAGAAAATCGCGGCCCTAAGAAGAAAGCACAAGAAGTTTGGAGGGAAAGATAACGTTTCTGAGGGCAAAAGAGTAACTATGGACTCAAGAACTTCACGCTGCTTCTGGATTCGGATATCAGATTCACCCGAATTTAGTGATTTAATACCGTTCCCGGAGTGATCACGAACATGATCATGAAGTGATCTCTCTGTATAAGTCATTAGACAGCTTGACATAGTCAAGGCCTTTGCACCTCTACCCTTCATTGAATCCATGATTTTTCCAAAGAAGGTTACATCTAAGATTAATAGCTCTTTTATCCACCAATTTGATGGCGAACGGCTCGGAAATTTCGCCTCAACACATGCCTATCAAAGAAGAAGAAACACCAACAATTATTTAAGTATCTGCAAATAAATATACAGAACAACAATAATCAAGAAGTAGGTTTCGAACTTAATTAGCTCACTTGGAACCAAATTTTTGCACCAAACTAAACAATTTTATCAACAAAACGAAGTGACCCCTCACTGAAATGTTTCGAAATAATCACTAATCTGTTTTTTCTGATCCAAATTCAAGACAAAATTCTGTTATGTTAAGATTGGAACTACCTAACTCAACCCAAAAGCTAACTCAAGGAGTAAGATTGTTCAAGACCATATATAAACTCCCAGATATTTTATCCAACCAACGTGGACAATTAACACACCACTCACGCCCAAGAATGAATATGTGGTGCGTGAAGTTTACAAATAACCCAACTATAGGCAGAACCGGTGACCTAACTATAGACAGTCCAATACATAACGATGAAACCTGAGCTCTGATACCATGTTGAGATTGAAACTTGAACCTATCTCAACTCAAAAGCTAATAAAAGACAGGATTGTTCAAAACCATATATACAACCGATATGGGACAATTAACATGTTACAATATGCTCATAAATGACCAAGAACTCAAAGCACCAACTACATTAACCTCATCAAACTTTTTAAGTTATAAAAAATCTACATCGTATACCTTGGAACTGATAACCTCAACACATCTTTGGACTAGGTTGAGTTCCTCAGCAACTGGAAGAAGATCTTCACACGATTTCAAGACGAGGATAGCCCCTGATAAACTCGTCAGCGCTACCTCAGACAAGAAACTCTCCGACCGGCTAGTGAGATTATTCTCAGAATACTTTTCGTTCATCTGTAAATATTCAGCCGCACACCAGAGGGCAGCCACATTCTGTACCGTGATTTCGAAATCGACACCGTAACAAAATTTCACTACCGTTTCAAATATTTCAGGCCCCCCGGGCATGACCGAAAGTTCTATTCTTGCTAAATCCGTATCTTTCGATTCAAGAATCAGCCGTCTTATGTAATTGCTCTTCGACACGAGCATAACCTGCAAAACCCAACAAATAAACTCCATTTTAACCAAAGAAAACAGCGAGTAAATTCAAGAATCAGTCTTTTTTCCCTTTTCTTCAATGGGTTAGTTTCTGCATACCTTGTGAAGAGGGAAGTGCTCTTCCCCTACTTCAACAACAACATCAGCCGGGATTTCTTGAGAAATCACCCTGCATTCAGAATTTTGATGTAGTTTCAGTAAAAACAAATGAATTATATCTCAGAATAGAACTAAATGATTAGTGTAATCACTCACCAGTGTCTACTTCTCTGTTTCGAAAGAGGAAGGTCGCTGCAACTGTTCGTGCGGCGGATGGCCATGTTCAGAAATAGATTCAAGAAAACGTACAATGTGTGCCCAAAAAGATTTCTGAATGGGTTTTATTTATAAGAGTTCCATAATAAATCATAAATATCTAAAAGTTGATTTTTCCACTAATCCAAAATCTCGTCCTAAAATGTGAACTTTAATGGTTTAATAATAATATATAAAGTTTGAATTATATTAGTCATTACCATATTTCCATGACTGTAGAGGTCCATACGAACAAGAAATTGTGTCAACTTTGTTTCTTGTCCACGTACATTAGTTTCATTGAACGCGATGCCTTTCATAATGTTGAATATTCCCACGTTTCACGGTCCACATTTGACCGCGTGTGCATGCAAATTTCGATTCCCACGGATCTAATAACACCAACGTTATTATTTAATTATATGTTCATATAATTTAATTATATTTGAAAAAATAAATATTTTAAAAAAATATGCGAGTTTTGAATAAAATAATGTTAAGTTCGGGAAAAATGAGAAATAAATTAAAAGAGGTATAAAATTACTGAAAAGCCCGTACCATCAAAATTATGTAAATATTATGAAGATGTAAAACTAGAAATACACTGTGGTATAACATTGAC
>NW_027354977.1:0-3611 GCF_012295235.1 Primulina huaijiensis
TTGTGAGCCAACCAATGACACCCCACCTGGCAAAACAGGTTCTAAAATTATATTTATACATTCAATTTCTAACAAAGTTTAAGAAAATCAAGACTGAAAAAGAACCTCAAAATTATACAAATGCTCCTCAACCTCAATTTGACTTGTTCAAAGTACACACAAATTCCAGAAAATCACAACAAAAGTTTGCTGGCAATACCTTCAGTCCATCATCTATACGCTGCACAGATAGTTCATTAATTAAATCGAAGATAGGCGAAACGATACTGTAAACATATCAACACAACAAAATATAACCCAACAGGGTAAGGTTATCACAAATCCCTGTTTACGGAAGAGCAGCAAACAAATGGCACCCAATATGGTTTGCCTTTCTTCTTTTCTTTCTTGATCACAGTTGGATACCTAGCCGGAGAGTTCCAATCCTCTTTATATGGTATCTCAAGTTTAGGTTCTTCAGGTTCAACAACGGAACTCATAGTCGTCCCAGTAGCACCATTATCTTTCTGTGAAGTCTCGTTTTTCTGTTGTTTCGTGTTTGGGGACTTGGCTTCATTCAAAAGATTTTTCAGCTGGCCACGATGTTCCTTACTTGCATTCCAATTTGTTACTTTGGCAATTATCTCCTCATTTTTCTTTCTCCCTAGTGAGTCGTTAACTACATTAGTTAAAGAGGGGAACCAACCAGCCTGTAAAGATTCGGATTTTTGTTGTTGATTGTGCTGGACTGGCTCGATTTCGGAAGCAGTAGGTGCGGCTACTGACTCAGGCGCTTTTCCAGGTTGAACCAAAGTCATGAAAGAAGGTGGCTCAAAATCGTCTGACTTGCTCTGATGCACTTTAATGTTCCTCCGTTCCGAATTCTGCATATTGGTTTCTGATCTTGGGGATGATTGAGAGTTTGTTTCAACAGCTACCATATTGGATAGAGAGAAAAGGCATTCAGTTAATCGCGAAAAGTAGGCCATAGAATGAGAACATAAAAGATACCGGACATACTTGAATCAAAAGAATTTACTGAAATCGAACCCCATTTTCCTTCCAGACTATCAGTAGGCGATAAAATTATAACACAAAAGCCTAAAAGGTAGGCAGACATACTTGAATCAAAAGAATTTACCAGAAATTGAACCCCATTTTCCTTCCAGGCTATCAGCAGCAGAGACGCTATCTTTCTCATTTATCAGCTTGTCATTGATATAACCTTCATCTTGCAAGGATTTGGAATCAACAACAGTGGCATTTTCACCATCAGCGACTTTTTTATCAGCATTAGAAGAATCTTCGTTGGAAATTTTGTCAGGTGTTTCAACAATGCCAGTATGCCAATCTTCAGTTGCATGGCACTTGTCAGAATCAGTTTCAAGCAGACATTTTTCCTTCACAGACGATGTTTCTTGCACTTTTAGTGGTGAGCTGTCAGAATTTTCGGGCAATATTAATGCACCGTTATCATGTCTTTGTTCAGTATCCTCATGAACAACATCGACGAACTCTGGTGGTTTTTGGACATCATTGGTGAGGCTATTGTTAGTGGCATAGTTCTCAGCCGAAACTAAAGATTCAGAGAATGGATTGGTGGAAACTTTTGAAATTGGCTGTTCTTTAGTTTTTTCTGGAAACACAACATCACCGTCATGATTTGATTCATCCACCACGTCAGCAACACTAACGGACTTTACTCCAACAACATCAGGGAAATCAAGATTTAGCCCAGTATCCAACCCAGTGACGTTACCAGCTTCAAATCCTTGACGAGATCTCATAAATTCAACATCTTTGAATTCTAATAAACCAGATTCAGTTTCAGATAAAATTTCTAATTGTCTTGGATCAACATCCACTTCACCTGAAGGCAAAGGGTAGGTTGAATTAACAGATGGTTTTGATGAATCAAGAATTACTTGCTCCTCCACGGCAGCTCCTTTGCCACTTTCATTCCCAGCCATCAGAAGTTCACAATTCGTCTTTTCATCATGATGATTCACATTTTTTTCAAGAACCCTTGTAGTAGAATCATCTTCTGCTGCAGAAGAATTATGGAAGACCGGGATTGAAACCGTCATGACTGAACATTTTTCCTTTGAAAACCCGACATCATCAACACTTGTTTCCATAGGCACAAATGTATCAGATTTCCCTGCAATAGGCACTTCGACATCTTCCATTTCAAGTTTATCTTCAACAGCAGTAAACTTAGTGGTATCTGAGACATGCGTGCTTCCATCAAGCTTATCGTGTGGCTCTTCCTTTTTCTCAACAGCCATTAATGAAGGATCTGAAGCCTTTTCTTCTTTGGAGTTTAAGCTCACAGAAGCCAACTTATCTCCTTCCACTTGGATATGTACACTCTTCGGGCTATCATATATGATATCATCAGACTGTAAGTGATTTCCGGGTTCAACGGAAACTGCTTCGGCACCAGTACACATTTGGTCACTACTTATCGGATCATTGAGTTTTTCGGTTATTTCTGCACTCATGGAACTGAACTTATCGGATTTGTGGGGACACAGACAACTAGAAGAAATAACGAGAGGCATAAATCATGCAAAAACATTTATATCACTAGAAATATTTATCCAACATTAAAAGCTCCAAGATTACTTTTTCAGAAATTCTTCTTTCTAGGTCTCTAACATGCAATATGCAATCAAAATCGAATAGGTAGATTATGGAAACAAGTTTTGGGCATAAATGACCCAAGACCATTTAGTTGTTATTAATAATGGAATTATTATAGCATCCAGAGATCTTAACCTGACATGGAACACAACGTCCATGTCAAAATCGAATAGGTAGATTGTGGAAACAAGTTTTGGGTATAAATGACCCAAGACCATTTAGTTATTATTAATAATGGAATTATTATAGCATCCAGATATCTTAACCTGAGACGGAACACAGCGTCCATGTTACCAAGATGTTTAAAATTATCACCAACGATTTTGCAATCCCAGTTGTGGAATGTTAATTACCTTTCCATCCTCCAAATCTTCCATGGACAAATTCAATGTCATTCAGAAACCTGACAACTTGAAATATTCAATGGAAACTACTTAAATGTAGTTCTAGCTTTCAACAATTATTTTCCTTGATGCATAAGAAACGTATCAGACACATACAAAAGAATATACCTTATACGTAGATGTGTCTCGTGTAAGCTGTCAATCATATTGGCATTTTCAATTCCATGGTGAATTGTAAATTAAAAAATTTAGGGCCATTTCTCAATCTTGCTCATGCTTCTAGACAGGAAAATACAAGGAAAACACAATCTCCACCTAACACAAAAGTCTGCTGCGATGGTGTAAAATGACAGATACTCTTTAACCATATTCAACTACATTGGTTGTTTACATAATATCCGGCTACCGCATTGGTTTTTTACAGAATATCCAGCTACCGCAGTAATGACGTAAAATTAGAGATACTCTTTCCTCCTATAGAGAGGAACAAAGATGCAAAAAGTTAAAGAAACTAGGCATATTTTCCAGCTAAGATAACTAGTACTAAGGCAGATATCTGATTGAATAACTATAATGCAAGAGAAGCAAGTACAACTGTAACAACAAGCAAATGACTGAATTCAAGAAATGCTTACCAGCACA
>NW_027354978.1:0-3614 GCF_012295235.1 Primulina huaijiensis
TGCGAACTTTTCTCCCGTTTGCTTGTGGGTGCAGAGATGGGTCACGCCGAATTGTCCACGGCCGAGCTCTTTCCCGATGGTGTAGGTGGAGCGCACGTCTTCCATGGGACGGTTGAGGACCGGGCCTATCGGGGTTGGTTTGGAGGGCTTGGTGGAGTGGTTAGGGGAAGCCCGCGGAGGGGTTGTGGAGGATGTATGATCCGGAACGGAGGTGGCTGTTGCGGCTGCAGTGGGGTCCGGTGGAGCATCCACGGTGCTCCCGGAGCAACAGTTACCCATCGGAAATGTATGTATATCTTGTTATTGATACAACCCGCGCGAGGAGGATACGACGGCGAGAGGAGGAATTTGACAGGTTTTTTGAGGGGTTGAAACGTGAAAGAGAAGAGATTAACGAAAGGATGTTTGCATGCATGCAGAATATTTCAGAGAGAAGCTAAAGGAGGAGGGCGGAGAGATTGTAGGGAAGAAAGATTTCTGTAAATTGAAGATATTTTTGAGAAATTGAGACACAATTCTATTTTAGCAATGGTGTGGAGCCATTTCCGGTCAATGGCTCGTTTGCTGTCATGGCAAAAGGATAAGAACATATCTAGTTTAATTTAAAATTTTCAAATACTAAACAAATAAAATATAAACTTAATTTTTAGTTAATTAAATTCATGTAAGATATATGTTTATTATACTTTTAGCTATGTTCTTTTATTTTATAACTCATATTATTTGGATCCGAGGAATTGAAGCTCACAAAAATCAAATATATATGCATCAATATTAATTGGATTGGTCCAAGAAAGAAATCTGACTTTGAAGATTATTTTGTGCAGAGAAATTAACATTTGAGAAAATTGGCAAAACCCATGGCCGCACGTCATGTAAGTTGTGATGATTGTAGAAATAGTGAAAAAGAGGGAAAAACCGCTTGAACGAATTTGAACAAAAGCACAGATAAAAAATAAGGAAAGAATTTTTCTAAAATTTTCTAATTTAATTTCTTAGTTTTGTGGCTTACCGAAAGAATTATATATAACTAACGATAAATTCGGGGTTTACGTCGTTTGCTTTAGAAGCCGGATTTTACATTTGGTACGATCTCATGTCTAACAAGCACCGACTTTTAATTTCTTATGCAAATAGTTTTGGCACGTCCAGTGGGACCATACCACCAAGGAATCAAGGAAACAATAAAAATGATGGAAGGGAATAATCAACCATCAGAGGAAGAGACCCATCAGACATAAGGGAATGAAGAATATGGTAAAAGATCGCCCTATGGAGGAAATCTTTGAGAAAATATTTTCAGAGAAGAAAATATTGGCCATACATAAGAGGAAGTGTAGAAAAGATCAAATACTCTTCATGTTACTAATGCTAACAAAAAGTTCGGGGAATTGAGGAAGGTGATGACAGTGGTTGTGAGTTGCCATAAGGATTGGGCTCAGTCGTTTCAATCTAGTCCGTTAGTGAATTCTGTTCTAGTTTCACTGAATAACGAGCCAAAACAAACATCAAAGACGTCTCAAGCCAGGAAAAATCATCGCTTGGAACAACCTTAATTTGAATAACCACCATGTGGTAGAGGATAAGTATATACTCCCCCACACCAGAGGAAGGATGATTCTTGGACAAAGCATCAAAACCGCAATAATGATAAGCAAATGACCAATCAAGTTTGAATTATAAACTCGTGTTGTTTAGGGTTTAGGGTGAATTTTTCTTCAATTTCATGATTTAATTTCTTTTTTTTTATGTGGCTTATCGAAGGAATTATAACCAAAGATCAATTCGGTGCTCACGTTATTTGCTTTAGAAGTCAGATTTTACATCAGACACGATCTCGTGTCAGGCACTCCTGTGATTTTATTTTTCTATGCAAACACATAGCTAATTTCTCTATTGATTTTTTTAGCAGTCGACTTCTTGTTGTCCATTGTTTGCTTTCTTCATTAAAAGTAATATAGTATTTGTTTAACCAAAATGTGACAAGTGGTTAATATATGATCGATCATGTTAAGAGTATGTTCAATGGTATGATGAAGTTAGTAAGACTAATTGATAACTTCTTTATATGTTCTTATGGTAGTGATATGATGTTGCAATGAGATTTTTTTTTTAATTCAATTTAATAATTGTTATTTAAAAAACAAAATAATTAAAAATATGATTACACGTAATTAAATTTTAAAAATAATTAAAAATTACAAATAATTAAAAAAAAATACACATATTTAATAACAAACAATTTAAAAAGTGACAAATAATTAAATGCAACAAATTATGAACTGAATAAATTAATAATTGTACGTTTTTCTTGCATCTTCGTATAATACTCACGTTAAACGTCTCTCATGTTTGGATCGTTAAGATTTTTACACATGATAAGATTTTCTTGCTCCATCTCCTTTCTTTCTTGCACCATCAACCTCATTTTCCACCCCCTTTCCATATTTTCCTCAATTTTTTTGCAAAATTCTTTTATGCTAGAGCAATATTCGCATCTTTCTTTTCATAATATCGTATGTCTCTTTCTTTATTTCTTGGAGCAAATTCACAACCTTTGGAGCTGTTGATCCTTCTTCTTTCATGGACTTTTTGAAGGCCTTCCTTCCCATTGGTCTAATGGTTTTGCCTAATTCTTGCATCTCGTCTCTTTATCGGGGGGTGAGTGTATCGGAGGCTGTGGAGAAAGGAGATGGAGATGATTCATTATCAATATTTTTCAATTTTTTGGTAGCATTCGTCGAAACTCTTTGACTTTTTCTAAGGACATATCTTCCATTTTGGTCGATCTCTCAATACTAATCAAGATTTCTCACAGGACCATGGACTCCCATAATCTTGCTCGAACATTGTTTGAGTTGAGCATACTAAACAAAAATCGACATAATTAAGAATTTTCTTTTCAATTTTAAAAAAACAGAATGAATAAATTCATCTCAAATGACGACCAGCTTTAGTTGATTGCTTCTAATTCACTTATTTTATTTTGGAAAGCGAACACTTGTTTCGCAACATTCGTTAAATGTTGTTGCATGTTGTACCGTGCACGTACTTTCCATCAATTTGGCAATTCATTGTTGTATTCCTTCCAAATCAATCCCAAAAAATTAGTGTTAGCTTTTATCATTGCCAAGTGTCGGATTGGTGGAAGTGTTGCACCGTGCCTTTGCTAGACATTCATCTTTGATCTTTGTCCAATGTTTTATTGTAACACCTTCACCTCTATCATCAACAACAATCTTCTTCTCTTTCCTTTTTGGTTTTGGAGTAAGAACTTCATTAGGATTTGGGAGACCAACATATCGTAGTATTGAAAATTGAATTGAGAAAAATTTGATGGAGTATTGATATCATATTTTCTCTATGGATTCATTTCTTATTTAGATGAAAAATGAATTGAAGAGGAAGAAACTTTGATTTGAGGAGAAATATATATATATAAACTCTTAGCTCAACCGTTGAGCCAGTCATTAATTAGCGGCCCTAGTTGTCTTCATACACATTTACGAGGTACATTGAATTTAGTAATTTCGACAACATAATTTCTGCCCATAACACTCAAAAATAATTACTGTTTGTATATTATTTTTGATAACAGATAATAATAATAATAA
>NW_027354979.1:0-3615 GCF_012295235.1 Primulina huaijiensis
TATTTCTTCACATTCCCTTGTATCCTTGAGATAACCGTGCTCGGTGGCCTCCTTGATCATTTCATCCCACTTCCGGTCATCCATGTTGCCATAAGGATCCGAAGTCATCTTCTTCATCACAATTTCCCGAGCATTATACAAATCATCAATTTCTTCGTCAGTTTCAATAGCCTCCTCGAAATCAGATTCGAAATCTTCATCCTTAACATTATCCAAGGGTTCCCGCTGAAGCTCATCCATTAACTCATCATCTGTGTCTTCATGCTTTCCAGAGAGTCTTCTCTTCAGAATAGACTCGAGGATTGACGGAAGTGCCCCCTCGTTAAAGTTCTTGAAATAGTCCTCCATCTGTAGTTTTAATTCTACACACAATATATAACAAACCACGCAGCTCACAATCCGTACTTGGAGCAAACCAATCGACAAAGTTGACAAAAGGATGTATTATGTTAACCTTTGTTGCTCACATCTTCCACCTCATTCGTCACCTCTTTCTTGTCTTCTAAATTCCCCACGCTAGCTTCGGACTCATCGTTGTCATTTCCAGATGAAAAAAATCGAATTGTCGCAGGCAAACGGTGGATCAACGCTGCATTTTCAGTGATGTAGCCACCATAACAATTCGTACAACGATTAGAAACAATAGATTTGAGTTCGAGGTTGCGAAAGGAGAAGAGATTGCGAGAGTGTAGATGTAAATTCCTGAGCAGAGCTCCTCTCATGGCGTACAAGCTCTCCGAGGGTTCGGAGTGGAGAAGCTTCTCTTGGGTAAGAAACTTGCAGTCTTATTAACATCGTACTGTTACGTATAATTATCCTACCAGTTGGGCTTACGGCGCTACTGGGCCTTCTTATTTGGTTTATTCTCCCTTGCAAAAGAGAAAGGTAGTTGCAATGAATGTATGAATGTTTTAAAATCTATAATTTTGTTTGTAAATTATAAATATTTGAGGGAAATAAAGGACTGTTTGTGATTACTAAAAACAAGTGATTATTGGCTTTTGAGTTAAAAAAACTCAGTTATATGTTTCTTAAACCAAGATTATGCATGCTTAATTTATTTGAAATTTAAAAGACTTCTTCATATATACTCTCGTCTGAAAAAATATCTTCAAATCGGTATAGTTGAACAAGGTCTTGGTAATAAACTGTTTTTTCTATATTCGAAGTTGTTTCGAAGAATTTTATTCCATTTTTGTCATTTTCTGGACCAATTAGTCGAAATATGACTTCTTGTTTCACATGTCCAAGAGTCACAATCTTTAAAACTTTCGCTAGCTTGGGTTTGAGCTCTTCTAAAAAAATTTTTGTTGGTGTAAGTCATGTACTTTAAGATGAGTTGGATACTTAAGATGACATTCTAATTCTTGATGGTCGACTTATATTTTTAAGTTCTGACTTTTTGTTTAGACAATATCGTTTTTGGTTTCTAAGAGCTACTTTCATTTCTCCCCATTCTAGCATAAGGTGAGATCCAAAGTTCTTCTTTTTGTCTTTGTGGCTTACTTCCAATGATTATTGGAATGCCATTTTAATTATAACAGAAATTAGTACGTTTATTAATACCCCTTGATCATTTGTAATTATTTTGTAATGTTGTCATATGATATCATTTTACCAATTTTTCTTTGATGAAAGATGTCACTTGTGTCAAAGTATTTGAATTGCCACGAACATATTTTCTAATTTGCATTTTCCTACAGAGACTTGGTATTTTGGGAAAAAAATTTCGCGTTGCTATATTTTTTTCGACCTATGGATTTCATCTCTATTTAGTTAATAACATAATATATTCATCCATCAACATATCTCGTGTAATTCAAGATTAAACAGAGCTCGAGTATATTCATTTTCTTTTCGTCTCTTGACTTTTAAAATAATATATCCATATAAATTTTGCTTTAAATATGGTAATCATTCTATCTCACTAAGATATTCTCCGCCTATGACCAACTATTTGGTTTCTGCCAAATTCAAGTCCAATACGATTTTAACCGCTCGCATCATACTCATTTCTAAAAGTTTAATGAATCATTCTTTGTTGAGATCGAGTGTTCTTGCTGCGATTCTCATTGACGATATCTAATCATCTATGAGATCTTCTTTATTTTTTTAAAGCAGTACATCAAGGTTAAACATAACCTCGCAATGATGTATTGTTTCTAAAACGAACTTTCCATAAAGTGCTTGGTGCAAAAAAATTTGATTTTTCCTTGATCTTGTTCTCACTGGGTGTGATTCTCTATCTACTTGGAAATATGTTCGGGGGGGTCTCATATTTGTATTTTGATATCTCACATTTTCCCTTGGTGCTTCATGAGAAGATGGCTAAGTTGTTGAGGGAGGTTCGCCTAATGTTGTGTTCATCTTCAGATTTACAACTTTGAGATTTGCGAAATACTTTACATGATCTTGAAGATTTTCTAGACCAATTTTTTCTATAGTTGTCATCAACTTAAATTTTTTTTGAGACATTTTTAATTAGATTAATCATTTTTATTCGTCGGTTTAACTTTTTTGGTATTACATTGGCCTTACCTATTTGGTGTAACAAGGGTTCAATGCCAAATGATAGTGGTAACAATCATTTTGAGATTTTTTTTTCCAGAACTTGATTGTTGTTCTAGAGTTTGGATTATTGTTTGAATATCTTTTATTGTTCCAATATTTTTTTCTCGTTTTTCAAAGATTTTCTCAATTTTATGTTGTACATTGTATAGCCGATTTACATAATTCGGTATTGTCTTCTAGATCTATCTAAGATCTCCTAAGAGTCTAGAGGAATCCGAGACTATTTATAAGAAGCTATTAATTTGAATTATAAGTTTACATTAGGATTCTGACGTGTTCCTCTTTTCTCTTAATGTCTAAATTTAATTTACTCTTTTTGTAAATATTTCAAAGTATTGAAATAAATCATGTAAATATTTATTCTCGAACATATGTTCGGATCCATAATTTAAAAAAAAAATATTCTCTTCAAACATTTAATTACACAATAATATTAACATTGTATGTTTGAAATAATTTATCTCAAATTTGATAATATTTCTGGTTCAATTATAAAATCAAACATATTTTCGATCATTTTATCAAAATTTAAAAGTTTCAAATTAAAATTTTTTGTGTTAGACAGTGATCTTTCTTTAATTTACCCTTATTATTTTAGGTATTAATTATTTAATTTAAAAGTCCCTCGTATTGATTGATGCATTGCTCACTCTTTTAATTCGTGTAAACGTTCTAAAAATTAGTGTGTCTCTCTCTAGGGTTTTACACTTCACTGTTCGTACTTCGGATCCAACCAAAAATGGCGGCACCGGCGGTATCGAAGCCGAAGACGGAGACATTCGTGGACAACAAGCGGAAAGATGACATCCGTATGGCCAACATCGCGGCGGCTCAGTCCGTCGCTAACGCCGTTCGCACCAGTCTCGGTCCCAAGGGCATGGATAAGATGATCTCCACTTCCACCGGCGAAGTCATCATCACCAATGATGGCGCCACCATCCTCAACAAGATGGAGGTCCTCCAACCCGCTGCGAAGTTTCTCGTCGAGCTGTCCAAGTCTCAGGATGTTGTCGCTGGTGATGGAACCACTACCGTCGTTGTTAT